>NC_133336.1:19486269-19578769 GCF_042186555.1 Aquarana catesbeiana
GAAAAAAGACAGTAAAAAAAAAAAAAAAATTAAGTTTTACTTTTTGCTATAAAAAATCTCGAATAAAAAAAAAATAATAAATAGATAATTTCTTCATAAATGTTGGCCAAAACGTATTCTGCTACATGTCTTTGATTAAAAAAAAAAAATTCCAATAAGTGTACACGGAAGTCGCACCATTTCAAAGTCAGATTCGGCGTGAACGGAGGGGACAATACAGTCATCAGGGCTAATACTGTACACAGTCACCGTATTGACACTGGCTGGGAATCTAGTGGTGATTAAGGGTTTAAACATGTGCTTAAAGAACAAGTTCACAAGTTCAAGTTTATAAAAATAAATAAATGCACTTTTTTTGCATGTAAAAAAAAAAAAAAAAAAAAAAAAAAAAAAAAAAGTAATATGATTTTTTTTTTTTTTTTTGTAATGGACCAGTAAAGCATTGCACCCACGATCAGCAGATGGAGGGTGTAACGTAATGCCACGGTCCTGTAGACTGTGTTTCTGTCGGACCGTACCCCTGATACGGACAGGCAGTTACACTGTGACAGGAGACATGAATGAACTACAAGAGCCCTCGACAGCATCGTGGAAGTTCATCGACTACAAGCCGGAAACTTATAGGATAAAAGTATTAAGGCTGAAACAAATAATCGATTAATCGACAACTAATCGATTATGAAGTTAATCGATTACTATTTTCATAATCGATCGGCCAGTAACATAATTGGGTTAAAAAAAAAACCCCATTATGTTAATAAACGTCTTAGACCTGGTTCACAAAATGTAATGCGTTTTTGGAGTAATTTGTGTTTTTTAATCTGCCTAACAACAAATTCTCCAAAAAAAATGCAACAAAATCACGTGTGCAAAAATCAAAACGCACAGCAAAAAGCACTGCAGAAACGGATCAAAAGCAAACTGCATAGGTGTGAACCGAGCCTTATGCTGGCTATACATGTATTGATTGTCGGACGAGAATATTCAGACAAAAAAATCTTTGTACATTCGCTGAATGAAAGAATGTTGTTTGACATTTGTTTTTAACATTCTGTTTTTAAAATGAATGTAATTTCTGAACGAAAACCACATACACTGTCACAACCACAAAATTCCTTTCACCAAGAAGTTTTCTATTATTTCTCGATTTGACCCCACTAATGATTATAAAATCAAACGAACGCTCCTAAAATGACATTTTGTTTTTGAAGGAAGACGTTGTTTTTTAAATAAAAAAAAAAAGTTGATCTCTGAGTCTGATGATATTTACCAGATTCACCCTTTAATAGTATATATAGTATATATCTCCTCTAATAGTATATACAGTATATCTCCTCTAATAGTATATACAGTATATCTCCTCTAATAGTATATACAGTATATCTCCTCTAATAGTATATACAGTATATCTCTCCTCTAATAGTATATACAGTATATCTCCTCTAATAGTATATACAGTATATCTCCCCTGTCTTATTCTCAGAGTGGATTAGAGATTTTGCTCCCTAACCATAAACTTGGTAATTTATATTTACTACTGCATTGAGATATTTAAGAATACATTTCTTTTTTTTTAAACTTTACATATTAAACTAAATTATACACCACACTTTTTTTTAAGGTTATTAACCGAATAACCGATTAATCGAAACAATAATCGGCCAACTAATCGATTATGAAAATAATCATTAGTTGCAGCCCTAAAAAGTATTGTGTATTGACTTGACAATGGAAGGAATGGGAATTTATTTGGGGGGGGGAGCTTTGTGTATGTTTCTGTGATGTTATGAATATTTGTGTTTTGATTTCAATGTTTTTTTTGTGTACATGTTGTTGTGGTATAAAAAAAAAAAAACAAACAAAAAAAAAAAAAAACAAGCCGACAACTGCAAAGGATGCCAGACCTTGTAGTTTTCCCATTAAAAAAAACACTGTAAATGGATTAAATGGATGACACGGCTGGGTGGGCGGAGCCCTGCACAGCATCGCTTGGTGCAGATGTGACAGTTAGCGGGGGGGGGGGATCCCCCGCTAGCTATCAGAATGGCGAATCGGGGGCCCATGCATCTGTAACATCTTACATGTTACACCCTAAATAGGAGTCTAACATGTTACAAAAGGTGAACTTATCCTTTAACTGTTTTGGCTGACAGCTGATCATGTGGTAAGGGGTCGGGACCGACCCCTTACTCCGATCTGTGATCAGGCGAGTCTCAGACTCGCTGATCACCGCGCGCACGGGACGTCAATAGACGTAGTCCCGGCAATGTAGGTCCGCGCTGTTGCCGTCATTTGGCAATAGCGAAGATATGAGGAGGTTAAATAACCAATCAACCAACCCCAATAACAAACTACAAAAAGATCTCCTAAGATGCATGCACAAGATGAAGCACACATCTCATTGGTTGGCAAGCAGAGACTGAAGAAGCCCGCCGCCAATGATTTTTTTTTATTTAAGCACTTGCCCACCGGGCACTGTTTACCCCCCTTCCTGCCCAGGCCAAATTTTCAGCTTTCAGCGCTGTCACACTTTGAATGATAATTGCGCCGTCATGCAACACTGTACCCATATGAAATTTATATAGCTTTTTTCACACAAATAGAGCTTTCTTTTGGTGGTATTTAATCACCACTGAGTTTATTTTTTGCTAAATAAATGAAAAAAAAAAAGACTGGAAATGTTGAAGTAAATAAAACATTTTCATATTTTGTTACAAAATTGAGCAAACTGTAAATTTTTCTCCAATAGGTGGCACTGATGGGCGGCACTGATAAGCAAGCGTGGGGACTGCCCTGATTATCAGTGTAGATAATTGTTAATTTAAACCGGATCCAAACCCAAAAAGCAAAAATGAATTAAATTGCAGCTTAGCAATTCTTAGATATCACAGCTGGATTTGTTTTTTGTTTTTTTTTGTTTTTCTAGCATTTTTCTTTTATTTTCACCTGGAGATCTTAGGCTCTATAAGGGTCGGTTCACACTACAACGACTTCGGATCAGACTTGTCAGCCCTCAAGTCGTTTGACTTTGGGAAATCCATTATAGTCAATGAGAGCCGTCTTAATGTACACTACTGAAGTGGCTCCGACTTCAAAAAAGGTTCCTGTACTACTTCAATCCGACTTCTAGGCGACCTCTACCCATAGAATTCAATGGAAGTCGCCTCCAAGTCGGATCTCCATCTATATTGAAGTGACTTTACAGGAAAAGAAATTAGTTTACCCAGGCAAACCCCTCCCTCCCAGAGAGCTGATTATTCTGTGATTGGCCACAGCCAAAGTCGCCTGTCCTGGAGGCGATTTGAAGTCGCGCTGTAAGTTGCCTTAAAGTGGTGTTCTATCCGAAATTATACTTTTTAAATAAAAATACCCCTATAATACACAAGCTTAATGTATTCTAGTAAAGTTAGTCTGTAAACTAAGGTCTGTTTTGTTAGTTTATAGCAGTAGTTTGTTATTTTATAAACTTGCAGCAGGCCGTGGCCATCTTAAGTGTGGGCAACTGAAGCCAGACTGTATTTCTTCCTGGATCTCATCCTTGCAGATCTCGCACATGCTCAGTGCAGCACAAGCAGTGTAATAGGTTTCAGGTCAGGTTTCCATAGCAACAGCAGTGTCAGAGGAAGTTGCCGCCCCTTCCCAGAAGGCATTGCAAACAGGAAATGATGCGATGGGCCGCGGCCAGGGAGGAGGAAGTGAAAAATGAATACAGCAGATATACAGTAGGGGCTGAGAAAAAAAAAATTAAAAAATATCAAATTCGTTTACAGTGCACAGTTTAGTGAGAGATGCTGAAGAGTTGTAAAAGTGGGTGGAACTCCACTTTAAAGTCGCACTCAAGTCGCGTTGAAGTCGCCTTGCAAAGTCGCGCTGATGTCGTGTTGCCCCTTTGTGAATCGGCACTTAACATCTATTATTTTTTGGGATTGTGGCAGAATCGCTGCGATTCTGCCCGCGATCTCAAAACATACCACAAATCGGAAAACACAGGTTTGAGGTGCCATTGTTTTCATGAGCACCTAAAACGCAGTGCAGTTTTGCAGCAAATTGCATTGCGTGAAGCTTATCGCCCAAACGAAGGTCCTTTTTTTTTTTTTTTTTTTTTTTTTTTTGGGCAACAAGTTTAAACGCGATAAACCGCAGCAAAACTGCACCACGTTTTAGGCGTTATTGAAAGTAAAGGCACCCGAGCCTGCATTTAGCGATTGTAGTAGATTTTGAGATCACGGGCAGAATTGCAGCGATTCTAAAATGCCCAGGTGTCAATGGAGCCTTACAATCAAATTCCTTTTAGGCCAAGTTACACCAGATACAGTCCAGTGAATTTTTTTTTTTTTTTGCATCAAAAACACATGGACAGTAGATTATATGGTTTCCAATGGCATAGTTCACACCAGTGCAGTCAGTTTCAGTGCAGAAAAAAAAAAAAAGTAAAAAAAGAAAAAAAAAAAAGAAGGAAAAAAGAATAAAAAAGGAAAAGTAAAAAAAATAAAGAAAAAAGAAAAAGGAAAAAAAAATTCAAAATTCAAAAAAATAAATAAATAAAATAAAAATATGGTTTGAACCAGCTCTTAAAGCAGAACTAAACTGAAAGAAATACGTCCTCATTCCAGGGTTGCGGCAGTTAAGGCTGCATTCACACCTGAGCGTTTTAAGCTCATAAAACACCCTAAAAAAAAAAAAAAAAAAAAAAAAAAACGCCTGAAAAAACACCCAACAAGCACAATCCCATTCAATGGCACTTGTTCACATCTGAGAGTTTTGTCACCTGAAGCAAAACGCCTGAAAACGCCCTAAGCTCAAAAAGAACATCAGCTTCTTTGGGGCAGATTACAGGCGTTTTTCTGCCTTTTACATTGGTGACCTGAACAAAATCGCAGTAAAAATGCAGCAAAATTGCGGTATAAAGCCCGACTTTGAAACGCTCAGGTGTGAACGCAGCCTTAATCCCTCACCAGCTGCTATCCGCATGCTGGGTTTTTGGCCTCTTGATTGGCTGGTGCTGGAAGGACATCATTCCACGCATGCACATGGTGTAGTCTGCCATTCTTGCACAGCTGGAGTGTGCCAGGAATGCATTCAGTAGAAGACTGTCAGCAGGCAGGTAAAGTGCTCATCATTTTTCATGAATTACCTTTAGTTCCCCTTTAACAGACCAAGCAAAAAAGTGACAGAGGGATGAGACAAGTCATTTACCACTGACAGGGGTGCTTACAACGATCAGCTTTTATGATAACTTCTTATCCAAAATGTTAACCAGTTTAAGACCAGGCCTTTTTCTGACATTTGTTAATTACAAATAAAAAAAAAAAAAAAAACCAACAGTATTTTTTGCTAGAAAATTACTCAGACTCCCCAAACATACTTAATTTTTTAGCGGAGATCCTAGAGAATAAAAACGGCGGTCGCAATATTTTATGTCACACTGTATCCTCGCAGTAGTCTTTTAAACGAATTTTTTTTTTTTTTTGAAGAAATACACCTCAATAAAAAAAAAAAAAAAACCCCAGTAAAGTTAGCCCAACATGTCACACTTTAAAATTACGAACGCTCGTGAAAAGGTGACAAATGAAGGGAATTAAAAAATCTCCATAGGTGACGCTTTAAATCTTTTTTACAGGTTACCGGTTGAGATTTACAAACAGGGTGGAAATAAATCAATGATTTTTTTTTTTTTTTTTTAATTTAAATCAGATTTTTGACTTTTATCAAATTTATTTTAATAAAATGCTTTTGGAGTAAAAATCTATCTAAAGATAATTTTCTATTCAAGATACATAATTTTGTTTATTCAGCATGAAATGGAGCTTAGTTATGTAGCATGAGGCTGTATATTCTGCAATATTTACATTTTTAGGAAACTCATTCAATGAATCCAAACTCGGAAAGCTGAGATAACATGCACTGCATTGATGCATTCACACAATTTCACAGTAACCATGAGATAAAACAAAGTTCAGGAATATTCCTTTATCTCATTGTTTTGCAAATCTATGTACACTACAAACTGTATGATTGAATCGGTTCTGAACTTCTGATATCGCTGTTTTACTAACCTGACAGCTTATTATTCTAAACAGGAAACCTTCATTTCATTGGCAAATATTAAAGGTTCTAACTACCAGCAAGAATGAGTCCTTACATTCTCAGTTTTTCATGAATCACCTTTAGTTCCCCTTTAACAGACCCAGCAAAAAGTGACAGAGGGATGAGACAAACCATTTACCACTGACAGGGGTGCTTAAAGCGGGGGTCCACCTATCTATCGTTTTTTTTTTTTTTGGAGTTCATTCACAAACTTTTCTTCTCATGATTATCTACTCACATGTTCTGTGTAATAAGTCCGCCTGTGTCCAATTTCGTTGTAAAGAATAACTTATAAAATTCACTGCAGGCGGTTTCCATCTTAATTGTGGGCATTTGAAGCCCACAAGCATGTATTTCCTGGATGCGGTGAATGCTGGGAGCAGAGATGTTGTGATGACGCTGTTGCACAATGCATGCTGGGAAGCCTGAGATTAGCCCCCAGGGGACTGTGGGAGCTAGAAACACGCCTACTCCCATGGGAGGAAAACCAGGAAGTGCAAAGATTAGAAAAAAAAAAAAGGTAATTACGGCAATTTAAATTTTTTTACACAGCATGTCAGCATCTAGGCAAGGAAGAGAATGCATAGAGATAATGTTCAAAATTTGGGTGGAACCCCGCTTTAAAATGATCAACTTTTATGAAAAATCTTTATCCAAAAAGTTAACCAGTTTAAACCAGGCCTTTTTCTGACATTTGTTATCGACCATTAAAAAAATCTGTATTTTTTGCTAGAAAATGACTTTGAGCCCCCAAACAGTCTTTTTTTTTTTTTTTCAGCAGAGATCCCAGAGAAAAAAAAATGACGGTCGCAATATTTTTTGTCACACTGTATCTGCACAGCGGTCTTTCAAATGCAATTTTTTGGGGAAAAAATACACTTTAATAAATTAAAAAAAAAAAAAACAAACAGTAAAGTTAGCCCAACATGGCACAATTTAAAATTGAGCACGCTCCTGAAAAGGCGACAAACTACGGTACTTAAAAATCTCCATAGGTGACGCTTACTTTTGTTTTTTTGAAAGATGATGTTATGCCAAGTACATAAATACCTAACATGTCACACTTTAAAATTGTGTACATTCGAGGAATGGCGACAAACTACAATAGGCAACGATTTAAACACCTTTGCAGGTTACCAGTTTAGAGTTACAGAGGAAATCTGGAGCTAGAATAATTGCTCTCGCTCTAACGATCGCAGCAATACCTCACATGTTATTTTATTATTATTTAAATAATTTGAAAAGGGGGGTAGGTGCATTCTATGTATTAAGATAAAAACCCTGTGTGCAGCAGCCCCCCCCCTCATATTTACCTGAGCCCCATCTCTATCCAGCGATGTCCACAAGTCCCTCAGCTGTTCGGGACTCTCCCTCCTTATTGGCTGAAACACAGCAGCAGTGCCAATGGCTCCTACTGCTGTCAGTCAGTTAGCCAATCAGAAAAGAGAGAGGGGGCGGGGCCGAACCGCAGCTCCATGTCAGAAAGGATACACGGTGGTGCTGCAGCTTGGCTCGGGTGCCCCCATAGCAAGCTGCTTGCTGTGGGGGCACTCGGCAGGAGGGAGGGGCCAGGAGCAGCGAAGAGGGACCCGAGAAGAGGAGGATTGGGGCTGCTCTGTGCAAATCCACTGCACAGGGTAGGCAAGTAGAACATGTTTGTTTTTTTTGTTTTTAATAACAAAGGACTTTACAATCACCAACTTTTTATTTTTACACTGTCCCTTTATTTTTTTGATCACTTATATTCCGATTACAATGAATGTAAATATCTTTTGTAATAGAAATAAGCATGACAGGACCCCTTTAATCAAGAGATATGGGGTGAAAAAGACCCCAAATCTCTCAATTACCTTTAAAGGCAAAAAAATACAAAAAAAAAAGAAGAAAGAAGAAGAAAAGAAGAAAGAAAGAAGAAAGAAAGAAGAAAGAAGAAAGAAGAAAGAAGTCACTCCGGTCCTCCAAGATCATAGAGCCGGGGGGGGGGGTCGGACCAGCCCTCACTTAGCTTCCTGCCTAGCGATCAGCCGCACTGGATCGGTTCCGGGCTTACCGACAACTCTGTTAAGCTCAGAAACCCATGGCGAATCCCCAGCTTGGGATCACTTTTATCTTAAAGTTGACCGCCTAACGAAAAAAAAAAAATAAATAAATAAAAATTCCGGGGTTATAGCAGCTAGCTGCTACAATAACCCCGGTATTTAACACCAAAGTAATGTCGTACATTTACAGTTAGGCGTCTCGGCAAGTGGTTAAAAAACAAAACACTGTTACAGAAACCGATTAAAAAAAAAAAGGTGTTAGCTGGAGTTCAGCTTCAATTTGTTAGTCAACTCCATTTAAGGCTCCATTCACACTTGTACGACTCCAACTTTGATGCAACAAAGGTTGATAAAGTCACGTGACATGTGACGCAACGTGTCGGGAGGAGCCAGTGACGACACCTGATGTGCCCGTAATAAGCACAGTGGATGTGTCAGCAGGAGAGGAGATCGCTCTGATTGTTCTATAGCTCTGTATACCATACTATCACATGTGAGTGGATCCATTTGTGTTCTCTATGGTGCTTTATGCTGATCATTGCACAATGATATATTTCCTTTATTCTATGAATGAAACATCTTGAAGCGGAGGATTGAAGTGGTGGAGTGGGAGTCGGCAGCAGTGTGTTAACCTAGGCTGTGTAACCCGCTGAGAGTGTTTTCATTACATCCAGGAATAGGTCCGGTTTTTTATATACACACACACTTTGGGTATTACATTGACTCTGGCTATATGCATTTTGGTGCAGGCGAATGCACCACGATCTATCACAGCTAATCAATTAAGAGCCTATATTTGATATGCTTATTGCCGTTTATATAATTATCAATCAGCATCTATATTCATCACTCACTTTTTTACTATTTAAGAGCTTATTCAGTTATTAGAAAATTAATTTTTAGCGCACTATTATATATATTATTATTTGCTACAGAAGTGTCAGATCACTTTCAGAATGGTTGCGGCTTGATTATTTGGGTTTTTTCTATTGATTTATTCCACACCTATCAGCGCTTAAGTACATTATTGCACAATTTAAGTTTATGGCTCTCAAGTCACATAAAAGTTGGACCAAAGTAGTGCGTGAACTACCTTGAAATTGCTGCGACTTTGAGTCGCACGTATATGAATGGCTATCACTGGAAAAACATGGGTTAAGACTTGTCATGCCACTTTGATGGGATGTGAATGGGATGTAAATCTGCTAGTCCATCTATCATTCCCCTCTCCTGAGACGACAATGCTTCTGCCCAAGGGTGTCTCCATTTCTTCTCCACCCCAGATTTAAAGACACCCAAAGACAGAAAGTGTGTTACTGGCAGGATCACCAGGTGAAGTAACAGAATAAAAAGCTTAAAGTGGTTGTAAAGGCTCAAGGTTTGTTACCTTCATGTATATGTATAGAATGCATTAAGGTAACAAAAAAAAAAAAAAAAAACACACATCTGTGTGCAGGACCCCCCCCCCCCCATACTCAGCAGAGCCCCATTGTAATCCATTTGTGGCTCTCCAGGTACTTTCCCTCTTCATTGGCTGAGACAGCAGCAGGAGCCAATGAGAAGAGGTAGGAGGCGGGGCCGAGCCATGGCTGTTTATAGTATTTAGCATCAAAGTACCGACGTACAACAATGGCGATTTGCGCTAAGTGGTTAATGTTTGGTGCAAACACAGTTTACATACGCGTGTGTGACTCACTAATGCGTTCGCTTCTGCGCGTGAGCACAGAGGGACGGGGGAACTTTAGATTTTTTTTTTTCTTATTTATTTTACTTTTCCATTTTTACACTGTCCGTTTATTTTTTTAATCACTTTTATACTAATTACAAGAAATGTAAACATACCTTGTAAAAGAAATAAAGGACGACAGGTCCTCTTTATGGAGAGATCTGAGGTCAAAAAGACCCCGAATCTCTTCTTTACCTTTAAAAGCAAAAGATTAAAATAAATAAAAAAAATTAAGAAATAATGTTGCTAAAAAAAAAAAAAAAAAAAAAAGAAGTTATGCACTTCCAGTCCGCACCGGAAGTCGCTCCAGTCCCCCCCAGGGCCATAGAGGTGATCAAAGAGGATCTACTCTTCGATCAACTCTGGGACTACCCGGCCGCACCGGTGGATCATTTCTTGGGCAAACTGGCGTAAACAGTAAGCCTTATGCAGTGTACACACAGGCGGACTTTTCGACTGGACTGGTCCGACGGGACGAACCCGTCGGACAATCCGACCCTGTGTGGGCTTCATTGGACCTTAAGTGGCCCTTTTCTGTCGAAAAATCAGATGGACGTTAGATTTGGAACGTTTCAAATCCTTCCGACAGACTCGAGTCCGGCCGAAAAATCCGCTCGTCTGTATGCTAGTCCGACGGACGAAAACCGACTCTACGGCAGCTATTGGCTCCCAACTTCCTTATTTTAGTCCGGTCGTACGCCATCACGTACGAATCAGTCGGACTTTGGTGTGATCGTGTGTAGGCAAGTCCGTTCGGAAGTCTGTCGGAAAGACCGTCGGACCTTTGATGCCGAAAAAGTCCGCCTGTGTGTACGCGGCATAAGAAGCACCGGCAAGCGGCGGGAGGGGGCAGGACGTCCCCTCTGGCCACCTCTGAAAGTGTTCCAGCGGCTTACGAGACGCTCGGGATGCATTCATGAGAAAGCCACCCGCCAGCTGCAAAAAAAAAAAAAACCAATATGGGGTATGGATGATATCTTCAGCCATAATCCTGGTAAACCACTAAAACCGCAACATATATATACATATTGCGGTCTTGAAGTGGTTAATGAAAAAAAAATCTATTTTTCAATCTCTTACCTCTTCAGCAGCATTAACAGTTACAATCAACTGTCAGTGTCAAGGTGCATCATAACAAAAAGGATGAACCAGGTCGGTGGCCCTCTCATACAGGTGATAGGATGGGGATCACCTGTCAGTTTTCCAGGCAGACCTGATTTGAATCCTCCATACAAGTCTATGGGCAGGGGGAAGGTAGACAGACGTGCGTAAAATTTACATCTGCTTAGATCCGTCAGTCAGTCCGGGAATAAAGAAGAAAAAAAAAAATGGAAACATTCTGCGTCCTTTTCCACTTTTTCCAACCCAAACATGACGGATCAGAGGTAGTCTGATATAAACGGACCAAAGTCGGCTTACATCTGACTGCCCATAGAGCCATTATGGGTCTGGAAAGCTTTTTTTTTTTTTTTTTTAAATGGAGGAAAACACAGAAAAAACATGATGTCACTGCAGGAGATGTGTTCACGGATCCTCTGCTCATCAGATTGGACAGCCCCCCCATATGAAAGGGGCTTTGCAATTTGTTAGAAAGCAGCCCCCTTGCCAGCATGCTGCGGAGGACGTCCCTTGCTCTGTGGGGAAGCAGCGTCTCCCTGCAGAGGTCCACCTTGCCGAGCCTAAACTATAGGCTCTGTAATCAGAATGGAGATGAAAATTTGCTGACTGGAGATCTGTGGCTCAGCAGTGGGAATGCCAGAAATCTGCTTCTAAGGAGCGAGGGGTCCTTCTCTGCTGGCAGGAGACAGGCTTTTCTACTTGGGTTGTGACTGCTTTATAATAAAAAAAAACACAAAAAAAAAAAAAAAAAAAAACTACCCCTTTCACACTGAAGCGCTATTGTACTAAAAATAGCGCCCGAAAACCACTGCCCATTCATTTCAATGGAAGCTTTCACACTGGGGCGGTGCAAAAAGTCCTGCAAGCAGCATCTTTGGAGCGCAATTAAAAAGTGCCTCAAAAAAGCCCCTGTCCATCTAAATGAATGGGAAGCGCTTCCAAAGCACCGCAAAACTGCTTTTCCTTTATAAGGTAACGTGACCTTTAGAAAAAGAAAAAATTAAAAAAAAAAAAAAAAAAGCGCGCTGTAAAAGCACCGCAAGAACGCCCAACGTTTTATGGGCAGTTTTTGAGCGCCTCTATGTGGAAGGGAATGAATGACACAGATCGGTAAAACACTATGTAGAATAAACAATGACGATGGCGTTTTATTTTTTTCAATAACCACCTTAAAGCGGAGCTCCACCCACTTCATCCGCTTCACACTTTGCAAAATGCACTGCAATTGGCATTTTTTTTTTTTTTTACACACTTTCTTTACCCTGTTATAAGGCGTTCTTCATGACTTCCTGTCTCTTCAACCCGTGGCTATGTGCGCAATATCCGGCTGCGCACTGGCTCCTAGGAGATGTTTGTCATAATTCCCAGGAGTCAGTGGGCATCGCCGCCGCTCAGCAGCACTGTGAGGTGTGTGTATACTGCGCATGCGCGAGATCGGGGGCGGTGCATGCTGCTAATTCAGCAGCACTGTATCCAGAAAGAGTGTATCCTTGTGGGCTTCGAATGCCCACAAGTGAGATGGAACCGCGCAAGACAGGGAAATATATAAGGTTAGTTTAAAAAAAATAAAAATATAGCGGCTCTATTAGTGAGAATAGCGATTGCAGCAATGCATTAGGGTCATCTTATCAGATGGCTTTAGAAAAAAAAAAAGGAATATGTCAGTGGAACTCCTCTTTAAGGATTCATTTAAACATAACATACTTTGACCACTGGCCACGGGAAAATGCTAATTTTGGCAAAATTGCAGCCAAAACGTTCCTATTCTGAAAGTGATTCTTCCGCATTTAGGAGAAGGAGGTTGAAGCTCCCCTAACCGCAGCAGCTCCTAAACGCTGGTAAAAGCCTATTGTGTACAATGACACACAGGCTTCCATGGAGTGGAGTTTAGGAGCGTCTGGCGTACATGAAGCCTAAGACCGGGGATTTTCTGGCACTTTTTTGTTTCCAAGTTTAACTTGGTATTTTTTGCTAGAAAATTACGGTACTTATAACCCCCAAACATTATTCTTTTATTTTATTTATTTTTTTTAGCAGAGACCCTAGGGAATAAAATGGCGATTGTTGCAATTTTTTGTCAGATGGTATATGTGCAGCGGTTTTGCAAATGCTTTTTAAATACTTGAATGAAATTATAAAATGTGTGTAATATATATTATATATATATATATATATATATATATATATATATCAATTTCTTTCTAAAATGTGAAAGATGATGTTATGCCAAGTACATAAATACCTAACATGTCACACTTTAAAATTGTGTACATTCGAGGAATGGCGACAAACTACAATACTTAAAAATCTCCATAGGAAACGCTTTAAACACCTTTGCAGGTTACCAGTTTAGAGTTACAGAAGAGGTCTAGCGCTAGAATTATTGCTCCCGCTCTAATGTTCGTGGCGATACCTCACATGAGTGGTACGAGTTTACATATGCGTTCACTTCTTTTAAATTTTTACACTGTCCCTTTATTTTAATTTTTTTGATCACTTTTGTTCCTATTACAAGGAATGTAAACATACCTTTTAATAGAAATAAGGATGACAGGTCCTCTTTAAAGTGAAGTTCCGCCAAAAAAAAAAAAGAAAAGTCAGCAGTTACAAATACTGCAGCTGATGATTTTTAAAGAATGGACACTTACCTGTCCAGGGCGCCCGTGATGTCCTCACCCAAAGCCGACCCGTCCCTCGGCTCCGGGTGAAGGCACCGGCATCTTCAGTAAGGGAATCAGGAAGTGAAGCCTTGCGGCTTCATAGCCTGGTTCCCTACTGCACATACGTGAGTTGCGCTGCGCATTCTGAGCGGTCCCTGCTGTCTTCTGAGACTGTTGTTTCTCCCAGAAGACAGCGTGGGGAGGCCTGACATGACGTAGATCGCCGTGAATACTGCATCAACCTTTCACCAGAAGTGGGAGCAAATACCTGTATTAGACAGGTATCTGCTCCCCCCCTCCCCTCTGAAAGGTGCCAAAAGGGGGGGGGGGGTGGAGGAATCCGGACAGCAGAAGTTCCATTTTTAGGTGTAACTCTGCTTTAAGGAGAGATCTGGGGTCAAAAAGACCCCAAATCTCTCCTTTACCTTTAAATGCAAAAAGATAAAAAAAAATTGATTTACTTTGAATCTAAACAGGAAGCGACTTCGGCTCCGGTCCTCCAAGGCCATAGAGGTGATCAAAGAGGATCTGTTGTTTGATCGCCCCTGGGACAAGCTGGCTGCGCAGTCGGATCGTTTCTCGGGTGAACTGGCGGAAACGGTAAGCCCGAGAAACAGAAACACCGGAATGCCCCCCCCCCCCCCCCCCCATTGATTCTGAAAGCGTTCCAGCGGCTCATGAGCCACTCTAAATACTTTCAGGAGAAAGCCAGCCACCGGCTGTAAAAAACAAAACAAAAAAACCCTATACTAGAAGGTTATGCGTCTTCAGCCATAATCCCGGTAAACCAATTCAAAGCCCCAACGTATATACTGTACTAGGGCTGAAACAACTAATCGATTAATCGACAACTAATCGATTATGAAATGAATCGATTACTATTTTCATAATCGATTAATCGGACAGTAACATAATGGGGTTAAAAAAAACTAAAATGAGCCCTTTATAGCACAAAAATAGTAAATAATCGTTACTATAAATCAAACTTTCACAGTTCTACAGTAAAAAAAATGAACCCCTTACAGTAGTGATTATCTAAAGGGCTAATTTTATTTTTTTTTATCCCCATTATGTTACTAAACGTCTTAGACCTGCTTCACATCTATGTGTGTTTTTTGGTGCTTTTTGCATAAACGCACTACAGTTCATTTACATCGTTTCCTATGGGACACGTTCACATCTATGCTTTTTTCAGCCAAGTCAATTTTCAGACGAGAATATTCAGACGAAAAATCTTTGTACATTCGCTGAATGAAAGAATGAAAAAAATTGATATCGACCCCAGATACGAGATAACTACTGTATTATCTTTACTTGGTCTGTTATTGCAAAATTCTCAATAAACATATTGAAAGAGAAAAAAATTGATATCTGAGTCTGATGATATTTACCAGATTCACCCTTTTTAATAGTATATATATCCTCTAATAGTATATACAGTAGATCTCCTCTAATAGTATATACAGTAGATCTCCTCTAATAGTATATACAGTAGATCTCCTCTAATAGTATATACAGTAGATCTCCTCTAATAGTATATACAGTAGATCTCCTCTAATAGTATATACAGTAGATCTCCTCTAATAGTATATAAAGTAGATCTCCTCTAATTGTATATACTATACTATATACTGCAGTATATCTCCTCTGTCTTATTCTCAGAGTGGATTAGAGCTTTTGTTCCCTAACCATAAAGTTGGTAATTTATATTTACCACTGCATTGGGATATTTAGGAATAAATTTCTTTTTTTTTAAACTTTAAATATTAAACTAAATTATACACCACACTTTTTTTTTTTTTTTTAAGGTTATTAACCGAATAATCGATTAATCGAAACAATAATCGGCCAACTAATCGATTATGAAAATAATCGTTAGTTGCAGCCCTATACTGTACACATATATTGTGGTCTTAAACTGGTTAAATAAAACACTGTTTTTACCCCTTTTCGCAGCTCTGCGCTGCTAGTCTCCTCCAGACACCTTCAGCCACTTCCTATCTACATGCACTGGACCAGCTCCCAGATAATAACAGCATAACCAGCCAGCCTAGAGCACTATGCCCCCCGCCCCCACCTAAGGTTTACACACAGAAAATTAATTGGATTCAGTCTCAATCCACAAGAAGCAAAATTCTTGTGGATATAGATAGATAGATAGATAGATAGATAGATAGATAGATAGATAGATAGATAGATAGATAGATAGATAGATAGATAGATAGATAGATAGATAGATAGATAGATAGATAGATAGATAGAATTAACCCTTGATTTTTTTTTTTTTTTAATTTTAAATCCCCCTTTACGTTTTTCGCTGGATATGCTTGCATTAAAGCGGATCTCTAGCTTTAGTTTGTTTAACCGCTTCAGCCCCGGAAGATTTTACCACCTTCCTGACCAGAGCACTTTTTTGCGATTCGGCACTGCGTTGCTTTAACTGAAAATTGCGCGGTCGTGCGACATTGCACCCAAACTTTGACGTCCTTTTTTTCCCCACAAATAGAGCTTTCTTTTAGTGGTATTTGATCACCTCTGCGGTTTTTATTTTTTGTGCTATAAAAAAAAAAACAAAAAGCGCAATATTTTACTTTTTGCTATAATAAATATCCCCCAAAAATATATATAAAAAACAATTTTTTACCTCAGTTTAGGCCGATACGTATTCTTCTACATATGTTTGGTAGAAAAAAAAAAAAAAAAAAAAAAAAAAAAATCGCAATAAGCGTATATTGATTGGTTTGCGCAAAAGTTATAGCGTCTACAAAATAGGGGATTTATAGCATTTTTAATTATTCATTTTTTTTTTTACTAGTAATGGCGGTGATCTGCGGACAATTTTGACACATTTTTGGGACCATTGGCATTAATACAGTGATCAGTGCGATTAAAAATGCATTGATTACTGTAAAAATGTCACTGGCAGTGAAGGGGTTAACACCAGAGGGCAGTGAAGAGGTTAAGTGTGTCCTAGTGTGTGTTCTAACTGAAGGGGGATGGGGACTGATCACTGTTCATACTCTGTATAAACAGACGATCTGACGATCTGTCATTTCTCCCCTTTAGAGAACCGGAAACAGTTCCGGGTTCTCCGTGTCTCAGCAGCGATCGCTGGTGCCTGTCGGTGATCAAGACCACCGGGCACTCACATCGGCTGGGGGGGGGGTGTTGGGCCACAGGGCGAAGCGACGTTACGCAACGGCGTTTCGCCCAGCCGTGCCATTCTGCCGCAGTACAATTGCGGCGTCTGGTCAGCATGTGGTTAGTTTGTTCAGGCCAAGCTGGCCGAAGCCAAATATTTCCCCCTCACTAATGTGCAGCAGCTGGGGGTCCTGTATAACCTGTATATAGCTGAAGCTACATCCAGTATACAGCACTGTGTTCCCAGGATGCGAGAGGAGACCTTCCCGTCTCACATCGGGAACAAAATAGTTTGACCGTCAGGGGGGAGGGCTGATGATGTCACAATCTCTGACCGAGCCAGGGTAAGCATTGAAATGATCGATAGAATGCAAAGCTGCCTATGAAATTGCTGAGTGTTGATCAGACCAACGCTATTTTGTTCTTCCTGTCTCACTCCTGGGTCTCCTCTTGCACCCGGAACACAGTGCTGTATACTGGATGTAGCCTCAGCTATATACAGTTTATATAGGACACCCAAGCAGCCACATGTGAGGGAAATAATTGATTGAGGGCAGATAGGAGCGAAGGAACTATTTAAAACAAACTAACGCTGGAGAACAACTTTAATATAATTCCACGCTTAGCGAATCCAGCGTTGTTCTCCAGTAATCCGCCAAGTCCTACGCCGCCATCTTTCTACCTCTCCGCACTGGGAGCCGGATGCCTCTTCGGGGTCCTTGCAGCAGTCTTCCCCTACCGAGGATGTGGGCCTGTCGTGCGCAGTACGAAAGCTGATGCTTCCGAGGAGAAGTGATGTGCAGAGATACAAAGTTCCTTTGTGAGTGAATGTCTGCTTTAATTCCCAACGCCATGTTTGAAGTCCCTTTAACTAGTCTGTTCCGGGCCAAGCTGGCCCAAATTAACTATTTTAAAATGGGGGACATAAAATGTGGATTTAGGCTTTAATTACTTTAATGAAGAGCCTTATTCTGGCCTGTTAGGTTTGTGAAATCAGCCACGTGCATGCAGGGCGTACCTCGGGATCTGCGTGGATGGCTTTCCTTCACTTTAAAGTAGAACTATAGGCAAACCTTAATTTTTTTTTTTTCCTTTTTGGATGGAGTAAGTAAGGGAAGGTTATAACCCGTCAGATTATTAATTTTTTTTTTCCATCTGCGTCCCATTGGGGAGATTTACCTTCACTTCCTGTCCCATAGCCAAAAACAGGAAGTGAGATAAAATACCTGCAAGATAAGGGAATTCCATGGGGACACCCCACCCCCACCCCTAGATCACCAGAAACCAGTGTCCTTATTGGAAGATTTCCCCTTTATTACTTTTCTGGGGACAACACAAAAGTAGAGTTTTCATTTTCTTCCAAGGTAAAAAAGGACAAATAGAGAGGAAGAATCTCCCCAAGGGGGGGGGGGTACATAGACAGCAATAAGAGCCCAATAGGTGTTCTAACCCATCTCTACTCTATCCAAAACTTAAAAGAAAACAAAAAAAAACAAAAAAAACTTTTGCCTTTAGTTATACTTTAAATGGGTTTTGCATTACTGTACAAGTTTATGGAAATACAAAATCTGCTTGAAGCGGGTCAGGAGGAGGTCAGAGGCACCTGTCTAGTCCAAGGCTTACTAATGCGGCCCCCGGCACTGCTCTGTGTAGTCCCTATAAGGAGAGATATACAGACCGGGGTGAAGAGATGTATACAATATATTTATATATCCTCAGAGCAACACTGTACACAACTATACATAACATTTCATATGTGACACGCATTGGTGCATCATCATCATCCATAGACTTCATGTGTGACCAATCAGGACAGTCCGCCAGTGACAGAAATACACAAGAATTCCAACTACAGGAAACTCTGGCAGCTGGAGGAATAGAAACATTGTATCATTCTTATCACTAATCATCCCACATCACTCACCTGAGGGGTGATCCCCACCTGCCCTCTCTCTACTCTCCATCTCAGGACGATCCCTACTCTGCTCTCTCTTGGGGTAATCCCTCCGCTCTCTAAGAGTGATCCCAACTAACAGGTTTGATCCCTGCTCTCTTTCTGGGCGATACCTCTCTGCTCTTTCTGGAGTGATCCCTACTCTCTTAGGGTGATCCCTCTCTGCTCTCTCTCAGGTTAATCCCTACTCTCTCCGGGGCGACTCCTCTCTGCTCTCTTCCTCAGGGTGATCCCTACACCTCACACACACACGACCCCTCCATACCTTACCTTCATGGGTGATCCCTACTCTTAGCTTGATCCCTCTCTGCTCTTTTTCTCAAGGTAATTCCTCTTATTTTCTGGGTGATCTCTCCGTACTCTCTCTCTCTCCCCGTTTGATCCCTACTCTCTTTCTGGGTGATCACTCTCTCTTGGCTTGATCCCTCTTTTCTCTCCGTTGGTTTGATCCCTATCTCACACACATGATCCCTCCATACCTCCCCCTTATGGGTGATTCATAACCGTAGTTTGATCCCCCTTCGTTCTCTCTTGGGGTAATCCCTTCTCCACTCACTCGGTCTCCGTTTGATCCCTACTCTCTGTGTGATCCCTCGCTCTGTTTGATCGCTCTCTACTCACTCGGTCTCTGTTTGATCCCTACTCTCTCTGTATGAACCCTCGCTACTCCCTCACTGATTCCTACTTTTTTCTGTGTGATCCCTCTCTACTCATTCGTTCTGTTTGATCCCTATTCTTTTTCTGTGTGATCCCACTCTACTCACTTGATCTCTGTTTGATCCCTCTCTACTTACTCGATCCCTGCTTGATCCCTACTCTCTGTGTGATCCCTCGCCGTTTGATCTCTCTCTACTCACTCGGTCTGATCCCTACTCTCTCTGTATGAACCCTCGCTACTCCCTCACTCTGTTTGATCCCTACTCTTTTTCTGTGTGATCCCTCTCTACTTATTCGCTCTGTTTGATCCCTACTCTTTTTCTGTGTGATCCCAGTCTACTCACTCAATGTCCGTTTGATCCCTACTCTCTGTGTGATCCCTCGCTCTGTTTGATCTCTCTCTACTCACTCAGTCTCTGTTTGATCCCTACTCTCTGTATGAACCCTCACTACTCCCTCACTATGTTTGATCCCTACTCTCTTTCTGTGTGATCCCTCTCTACTCACTGTTTGATCCCTCTACTCACTCGATCTCCGTTGCATCCCTACTCTCTGTGTGATCCCTCTCTACTCACTCCATTTGATCCCTGCTCTCTGATCCCTACTCTCTGTGTGATCCCTCTCTACTCACTCGATCTGATCCCTGCTCTGTGTGATCCCTCTTCTACTCTCTCTTGATTTGATCCCTACCTGACACACATGACCCCTCCATACCTTCCCTTAATGGGTGATCCCTACTCTGTTTGATGCCTCTCTGCTCTCTCAGGGTAATCCCTTCTCTCTTCCTGGGTGATCCCTACTCCCTCTGGGGGGTGATCCCTCTCTACTCTCTCTGGGTGATCCCTACTGCTGATTTGATCCCTACCTAACACACACATGACCCCTCCACACCCTCCCTTTACAGGTGATCCCTATTCTCAGTTTGATCCCTACTCTCCCCGGTGATCCTCAGTCTCCCTGTAGCGCCCCCCTCGGTGTGGTGCCGGTATTGCTCCTCCCCCTCCTCCGGTCACTCACCGTCGCTCTCGGCCCTCACCAGCAGAGACATGCCCTTCAGGCGGTCCACATATCCGGAGGAGACGTGTCCGGTGCCCCGGTCATCCCACTGCCGGTCCTCGTTCAGGGTGTAGACCTTCACCCGCCGCCGGGTGTCCGTCATCCTGGGCGCCCCGTACAGGCCCGATCCCCGGGCTCTCCTGAAGGCCGCGGGCCGGCCGCAGTCTCCGCACTCCGGGGGGGAAAGTCTGCACAGCAGGCCGCTCAGGGCCCCCGAAACCCCCCCCGGCCTCGCCCGACGCTACCGCGGCCTGGACGGCGCTGGCGGCAACCAGAGGAGCAGCCCCGGCCTCGCCTGAGAATCCCGGCCGCCGCTCTCCGCTCACTGCCCGGTGTCCCCGCCCTCTCTAGCCGGGCCTGGCCCAGAATGTCAGTCACAGCGCCGCCATCTTCCCCGCGGCCCTCCTCCCGCCGCCTGCGCACGGCCCGCCTTCCCCCGGGCCCCGCCCCTCCGGACAGATCCCGCCCCTTCCCCACTTTACTCACCTCAGAAATTCTGAGTCCTCACATCAGAACCGCTCCATACTTAACATAGAGCCCCCGGTACCGTACACAGACCCCTCCTCACCGAACACAGAGCCCCCGGTACCGTACACAGGCCCCTCCTCACCTTACACAGAGCCCCCGGTACCGTGCATAGGCCCCCTCACCTCAGAAACTCCATACTGAACACAGAGCCCCCAGTACCGTGCATAGGACCCCCTCACCTCAGAAACTTCTCCATACCGAACACTGAGCCCCCGGTACCGTACACAGGACCCACCTCACCGAACACTGAGCCCCCGCTACCGTACACAGGACCCTGCTCACAGAACACTGAGCCCCCGGTACCGTACACAGGACCCACCTCACCGAACACTGAGCCCCCGGTACCGTACACAGGACCCACCTCACCGAACACTGAGCCCCCGGTACCGTACACAGGACCCACCTCACCGAACACTGAGCCCCCGGTACCGTACACAGGACCCTGCTCACCGAACACTGAGCCCCCGGTACCGTACACAGGACCCACCTCACTGAACACTGAGCCCCCGGTACCGTACACAGGACCCACCTCACCGAACACTGAGCCCCCGGTACCGTGCATAGGCCCCCTCACCTCAGAAACTCCATACTGAACACAGAGCCCCCAGTACCGTGCATAGGACCCCCTCACCTCAGAAACTTCCACATACCGAACACAGAGCCCCCGGTACCGTGCACAGGACCCTCCTCACCATAGAAACTTCTCCATACTGAACACAGAGCCCCCGGTACCGTACACAGGACCCCCTTACCTCAGAAACTAATCCATACTTAACATAGAGCACCCGGTACCGTGCATAGGACCCCCTCACCTCAGAAACTTCTCCGTACTGAACACAGAGCCCCCGGTACTGTGCATAGGACCCTCCTCACCGAACACTGAGCCCCCGGTACCATACACAGGACCCTCCTCACCGAACACTGAGCCCCCGGTACCATACACAGGACCCTCCTCACCGAACACTGAGTCCCCGGTACCGTACACAGGACCCTCCTCACCGAACACTGAGCCCCCGGTACCGTACACAGGACCCACCTCACCGAACACTGAGCCCCCGGTACCGTACACAGGACCCTCCTCACTGAACACTGAGCCCCCGGTACTGTACACAGGACCCTCCTCACCGAACACTGAGCCCCCCGGTACCGTACACAGGACCCTCCTCACCGAACACTGAGCCCCCGGTACCGTACACAGGTCCCTCCTCACCGAACACTGAGCCCCCGGTACCGTACACAGGTCCCTCCTCACCGAACACTGAGCCCCCGGTACCGTACACAGGACCCTCCTCACCGAACACTGAGCCCCCGGTACCGTACACAGGACCCTCCTCACCGAACACTGAGCCCCCGGTACCGTACACAGGACCCTCCTCACCGAACACTGAGCCCCCGGTACCCTACACAGGACCCTCCTCACCGAACACTGAGCCCCCGGTACCCTACACAGGACCCTCCTCACCGAACACTGAGCCCCCGGTACCCTACACAGGACCCTCCTCACCGAACACTGAGCCCCCGGTACCCTACACAGGACCCTCCTCACCGAACACTGAGCCCCCAGTACCGTACACAGGACCCTCCCTCACCTCAGAAACTTCTCCATACTGAACACAGAGCCCCCGGTACCGTGCATAGGACCCCCTCACCTCAGAAACTAATCCATACCGTACACTGGACCCCTCACCTCAGAACCCCTCCATACCGTACACAGCGCCCCCCACCTCACCACCCCTCCATACTGAACACAGAGCCCCTAGTACCATACACAGGACCCTCCTCACCTTATACAGAGCCCCCGGTAACGTACACAGGACCCTCCTCGCCTTACACAGAGCCCCCGGTACCGTACACAGGACCCTCCTCACCTTACACAGAGCCCCCGGTACCATACACAGGATCCTCCTCACCTCAGAAACTTTTCCATACTGAACACAGAGCTCCTGGGCCGGTACCATAGATAGGACCCTCCTCACCGAACACAGAGCCCCCCGGTACCGTGCATAGGACCCTCCCACACCTCAGAAACTAATCCATCCCGCACACTAGACTCCTCACCTCAGAACCCCTCCATAGTGAACACAGAGCCCCCGGTACTGTGCATAGGACCCCCTCCATACTGAACACAGAGCCCCCGGTACTGTGCATAGGACCCCCTCCATACTGAACACAGAGCCCCGGTATCGAACACAGGACCCTCCTCACCTCAGAATCTCTCCATATTTAACACAGAGCCCCCGCTACCGTACACAATGGCCTTCTCACCTCAGAACCCCTCCATACTGAACACAGAGCCCCCAGTACCGTGCATAGGACCCCCTCACCTTAGAAACTAATCCATACCGCACACTGGACCCCTCACCTCAGAACCCCTCCATGCTGAACACAAAGTCCCCCCCCCCCACCACCACCTCACCTCAGAACCCCTCTATACTGAACAGAGCCCCCGGTACCATACACAGGACCCTCCTCACCTTACACAGAGCCCACGGTACCGTACACAGGACCCTCCTCACCTCAGAAACTTTTCCATGCTGAACACAGAGCCCCCGGGCCGGTACCGTAGATAGGACCCTCCTCACCGAACACAGAGCCCCCGGTACCGTGCATAGGACCCTCCCTCACCTCAGAAACGAATCCATCCCGCACACTAGACCCCTCACCTCAGAACCCCTCCATACTGAACACAGAGCCCCCGGTACCGTGCACAGGACCCCCTCCATACTGAACACAGAGCCCCGGTACCGAACACAGGACCCTCCTCACCTCAGAATCTCTCCATATTTAACACAGAGCCCCCGGTACCGTACACAGGGGCCTTCTCACCTCAGAACCCCTCTATACTGAACACAGAGCCCCCCTCGACTCAAACTTCTCCATACCATACACAGGACCCCTCACCTCAGAACCCCTCCATACCGTACACAGAGCCCCCGGTACCGTGCATAGGACCCCCTCCATACTGAACTCAGAGCCCCCGGTACCGAACACAGGACCCTCCTCACCTCAGAAACTTCTCCATACTTCACACAGCCCCCAGTACCGTACACAGGACCCTCCTCACCTCAGAAACTAATCCATACTGCACACTGGACCCCTCACCTCAGAACCTCTCCATACTATACACAAAGCCCCCCACCTCGGAACCCCTCCATACTGAACACAGACCCCCCGGTACCGTGCATAGGACCCCCTCACCTCAGAATCTCTCCATACCGTACAAAAAGCCCCCCTCACCTCAAACTTCTCCATACCACACACAGGACCCCTCACCTCAGAACCCCTCCATACCGTACACAGGACCCCTCACCTCAGAACCCCTCCATACCGTACACAGGACCCCTCACCTCAGAACCCCTCCATACCGTACACAGGACCCCTCACCTCAGAACCCTTCCATACCGTACACAGGACTCCTCGCCTCAGAACCCCTCCATACCGTACACAAAGCCCCCCTCACCTCAAAACCCCTCCATACCGTACACAGGACACCTCACCTCAGAACCCCTCCATACCGTACACAGGACACCTCACCTCAGAACCCCTCCATACTATACACAGGACCCCTCACCTTAGAACCCTTCCATACCGTACACAGGACACCTCACCTCAGAACCCCTCCATACCGTACACAGGACCCCTCACCTTAGAACCCTTCCATACCGTACACAGGACTCCTCACCTCAGAACCTCGCCATACCGTACACAAAGCCCCACTCGCCTCAAAACCCCTCCATACCGTACACAGGACCCCCCCACCTCAGAACCCCTCCATACCAAACACAGAGCCCCCCACTCACCTTAGAACCCCTCCATACCATACACAAAGCACCCCTCCATACTGCACGCAGGACCCCCCTCACCTCAGAGCCCCTCCATACCGCACGCAGGACCCCCCTCACCTCAGAGCCCCTCCATACCGTACACAGATCCCCCCTCACCTCAGAGCCCCTCCATACCGTACACAGGACCCCCTCACCTCAGAGCCCCTCCATACCGTACACAGGACCCCTTCACCTCAGAGCCCCTCCATACCGCACACAGGAACCCCCCCCCCTCACCTCAGAGCCCCTCCATACCGTACACAGAGCCCCCCCCCCTCATAAACTTCTCCTTTCTGTACACAGGACCCCCCCACCTCAGAACCCCTCCATACCACATATAGGATCTCCCTCAGCTCAGGACACCCTCATACCACTCAAATGGCTCCTCTGTATCTCACTATACCATTCATAGGACCCCCCCATACCACATACAGGATCTCCTTCCATACCTTCTCTCACCTCAGGACCCCCATACCACCCCTCCTACATGTAACCCACCAATACACAGAATATCCCCCCATACCTTCCCTCAAGTCACATACAGTCCCCTATTTACCTCCCCACTCAGGACCCCCCCACCTTACATAGGATCTCCCTTTATACTATTCCTCACACACAGGAATCCCCCATATCACCCTTCCTACACATAACTCCTCCTGACTTAACACACGGGGCCCTTCCTCGCCTTCCCTCACCTCACACGCACGGGACCCCTCTGTACCTTCCCTCACACGCACTGGACCCCTCTGTACCTTCCCTCACATGCACTGGACCCCTCTGTACCTTCCCTCACATGCACGGGACCCCTCCGTACCTTCCCTGGGCTCGCGCGCACGGGACCCCTCCGTACCTTCCCTGGGCTCGCGCGCACGGGACCCCTCCGTACCTTCCCTCACCCGACACAGGACCATCAATTCCTCACGCATGCCTCTCCTGACCCTTTAATTCCATACAGGCATGTGGAGGCCCCCCTCACACAGAGACAACTAAAAGTGATTGACTTTACCTCTTTAAGCCATGCACAGTGTGCCAGACCCGAGGTCCACCATGACACACAACATACGCTTCACAACCTGTGTGTAAGAAATTCCTCCTTCCCAAGTTCAGAAGTCGGGGGAGGTATGCTGTTGTGATGTCACTTTATATAAATGTTCATTTAAGGCAGCCATTCTCAGCCACAGATTCGTGGGACCATTGGGTTCCTCCAGGGGTTACTAGGGGTTCCTTGAGCTGTGGTTGATTGACCTCCCATTTGATGGTGTCTGCATAGTTCCAGGGCCAACAACACTTGGCAAAGCCAGCTGCATGACACCAATGCCTGTTTTATCTGCTTGTGAGGGGGGCATTCTTCCCACTGGCCACCACTGTAGGGAGGGGGGGGGGGGGGGCGGCATTCTTCCCACTGACCACCAATGAACCAGTTTTAGCAGGGGTTCCATGAGACCTGAAAATTATTTCAAGGGTTCCTCTGGGGTAAAAAAGGCTGAGACGGTCAATTAATACTTCTTTCACATTAGCAGTACTGCTTATTGGCCTCTGAGGGCAGTATAGGAGTAGTTGACACGTGTTCAGAAGGCGCTACTGCTGCCTTTTTTTTTTTTAAATTGGCAATGGCATTTTTACATTGCAGATCCGTGCGGCGACTGTGAGTCACGTGTTCTGCTTGTTGTTTGAGCACTGTATTATTCCCTGGTTTCCATAAAGTGTCAGATTGTCTACCGCAATATCTCAGTTCCGCTATAAGTTGTTGATCGCCGCCATTACTAGTAATAAAAATTCCATAAAAATATCCCATAGTTTGTGGAAGCAATAACGTTTGTGCAAACCAATCAATATACACTTATTGGGATTTTTTTTAACCAAAAACATGTAGCAGAATACATATTGGCCTAATTTGAAGAAATTTAGATTTTTTTTTTTTTTATATATTTGTTATGTTTTATAGCAAAAAGTGAAAAATATTTTTTTTTTTTCAAATTTGTCTTTTTTTTTTTTTTTTTTTTAAGAGCACAAAAAATAAAAAAACACAGAGGTGATCAAATACCACCAAAAGAAAGCTTTTTGTGGGGAAAAAAGGATATACATTGTATTTTTGTACAGTGTTGAATGATCGCACGATTGTCGGTTAAAGTAAAGCAGTGCCGTATCGCAAAAAATGGCCTGATCATGAAAGGAGGGTAAATCTTCCAGAGGTCAAGTGGTTAAAGTAGTGTGCAGATTCTGCAATGTGACCCACTCCAGTGACCATATACTCCACTCCAGATCATCTCTGGAGCTTCTTGATGACTTTTGTGAAGTCAGGTGTGAGTGATCAGATAGGCAGGGAGATGGTCCCAGATGGGAGTGATGTAGGAAGGTCTGAGGTCCCTGAGCCTTCTTCCTGCACACAGATCGTTTGGTCCGTGTGGGTCAAAGTTTGACTTCTTTTTTTTTTTTTTTTTGGGGGGGTCCTGGGGATGTGCAGGTTTATGGCCTATCCCCCACTGCCAAATCTGTGGTTGTGTGGCGTTGTATTGAGTTGTATGTAGGGCCCATGTGCCCTCAGGGACACTCCAGCTATGGCGGCACCATGATTCTACCTAATCTATGGAATAGTGGCCACACAGGAGCACAACTGGGAGAGCGGTGTCACCTCATAACAGAAGGTACGAAAATAAATTTGTGGCAGGATCACATTTTAATGAAAGCTTAAGATTTAGTATTGATACTTTTAATTTAGATTTATATGGGAATGTGACTTTTTTATTTTATTTTTTTTTGTTAGTTTTTTTGGACAGAGTAAGGGAGGGGTAAATCTCTGGCCGTTTTTTTTTACTTTTTTGCCACCCCATGTCCCAGTGAGGAGATTTCCTTTCACTTCCTGTCCCATAGCCGAAACAGGAAGTGAGAGGAAATCCTTGCAAAATTAAGGGAATCCCTTGGGGGTCACCAGAACTAGTGTCCCCATTGGAAGATCCCCCCTATTACTTTTCTGGGGACAACCCACAATTTGGGATTTTCTTTTACTTTCCATGATAACGGTAAAAAGAGAAAATCTCCTAATGGGGGACACACAGACCGCAATAAAAACTGACAGGTGTTCTAATCCCCCCCTCCACTCCGTCCAAAACTAAAACAAAAAAGTTTTGCATTTTTAGTTGTCCTTTTAATTAAAATAATTTTATTAACACATGCTTTCATTTTATGTATAGATAAATACTAGGGGTGCAACAATACCGGTATCAAGCTTTTTCACTAGTGTTCATACTCGTGAAAATGCTCCCGAAACCCGCACTTTGCAGTGTGATTTGCGTCAATAGAAAATTAATGGGTGCAAATTGCACTGCAAAGAATTGCATGCATTTGTACAGGAACGCACTGCGATTTGCATACGATTTCCCCCACCACGTCTGTGTTTGTGTACAGAAAGGAAAAAGCACCACCTAGTGCGCAGTTTATTTTAGTAAATTCTCCATAGGCAACCCTTTAAACGCCTTTGCAAGTTTCCTGTTTAGAGTTACAGAGCTAGAATTATTGCTCTCACTCTGACATTCACAGCAATACCTCACATGTGGTGCAAACACCGTTTATGCGACTCACGTATGTGTTCCCTTCTGTGCGCTTTTACATTTTTAATTATTTTATTTTTTTATCTTTTACACGTCGTTCTTCCTTCTTTCCTTTTTTTTTTTTTTTTTTTTTCTGTGATCTTTGCAATTTATTAATTATTTATCAATTTATTTTTTTTGCAAACACAATTTATTTAATGAATTAAAAAATAAACAAAACACATTTCTAAATATATACCATGTCCAAAAATGTAAAAGTTTTTGGAGTGATATTTTACAGTTAATAAAAGAAATTACAAATGGAGAGAGATACGGGTAGAAGAGTCAGCGATCTCTCATATGATTAATGCCGCTAAAAGTCAGATCCCAAGACAATGGCAAGAAAGAGAAAGCCCTAATATAAAGGATTGGCTAGTAAAGGTAGAAGAGACATATAAATATGGAATATCCTGAGATTTTGCGGAGAGGATGGAATGTTAAATAGATGGAAAGAATGTAAGGTGTTTAGGAAAACGCTTAGATACGCAGAAGCAGTGGGAAGACAAGACTAGAAGAATGGGGAAAAAGAGGGGAGTGGGGGGGGGGGGGGGGGGTAGGAGGGGTTAGGGTTGTAAAATATGCACATTTAGGCCCCTTTCACACTGGGGTGGTAGGGGGCGTCAGCGGTAAACAGCGCTATTTTAAGCATTGTTTTACCGCGGTATTCGCCCGCTAGCGGTGCGGTTTTAACCCCCCGCTGGCGACCGAAAAAGGGTTAAAACCCCTCGTATAGCGCGGCTATAGCCGCGGTATAGCCGCGCTGTCCCATTGATTTCAATGGGAAGGAGCGGTGAATACACCGCTCCTTCACCGCTCCAAAGATGCGGCTGACAGGAGATTATTTCTTCTCCTGCCAGCGCACTGCTTCAGTGTGAAAGCCCTCGGGCTTTCACACTGAACAAACAGCGGAGGCTGTTTAGGGGCGGTTTGCAGGCGCTATTTTTAGCGCAATAACGCCTGCAAACTGCCCCAGTGTGAAAGGGGCCTTAATGTAAGTATGTTTATAAGAAAAAAAATTTTTTATATATATTATCTATCACTTTTTTTTTTTTTTTTTTTTTTTTTTTTTTTTTTTATTGTATAATGTGAAACTATGGTAATTAAAAAAAAAAAAATCTTCATAGGCGACGCTTTAAATGCCTTTTCAGGTTACCTGAGGAGGGCTAGTGCTAGAATTATTGCTCTTGCGCTAACGTTCATGGCGATCCCTCACGTGTGGTGCAAATACTATTTTTGCGTATGCGTTCACTTCTGTGCATTCGCACAGAGGGATGAGGGGCGCTTTACTTTACTTTTTATTTTTACGCTGTCCCTTTTTATTTTTATATTTATTTTTTTGATCACTTTTATTCCTATTACAAGGAATGTAAACATCCCATGTAATAGAAAAAAGGGGGTGACAGGTCCTCCTCATGGAGCGAACTAGGAGTGAAAAAGACCCCAAATCTCTTCTTTTACTTTTTTTTTTTTTTTTTTTTTTGAGTAAAATCTCATAAAAAAAAAAAAAAAACTTTGTGGATCTTTTTGCTTTAAAAAAAATTTTACTTCAAGCCTGGACCGGAAGTGACGTTATGATGTTGCTCCGGTCCTCCAAGGCCATAGAGCCGATCAAAGAGTATCTACTTTTTGATCTCCTCCTATGGGAGCAGCCGGCCGCACCACCGGATCGTTTTCCCCCCTGGCGAAATCAGTAAGCATGAAAAGCAGCGGAGAGCGGCGGGTTTGGGGGCAGAAAGCATTCCAGCAGCTCACGAGAAAGCCAGCTGAAGAAAAACGGTACCGGGGTTATGGATGATATAACCCCGATTGTTTTCAGAAATGGCGAGTGGTTCTTTTTAAAAAGTGGTCTCTGCGTCAGATTCCCCAGCAAGATCACTTTTATCGGGGGCTGAAGAGGGGGGGGCACCTTCTGCACTCCGGTCGTCTCCGCCGCGGAGACGATTGCGTCCTCTCTGCTCTGAGTCTGGATGCAGAGTAAGGGAAAGATGGCCCCTATTCAGCTCCATAACATTAGTTAACGGAAGTGATGTTTGAATGTTCTTAAAGGGGAATTTTTTTTTTCTTTTTTGCAAGAAAAAGACATTCATTTATTTTTTTATTGCTTTTAAGTCTTAATGTTAGATCTGAGGTCTTTTCAACCCCAGATCTAACATTTAAGAGGTCCTGTCATTATTTTATTTTTTCTATTAGAAGGGATGTTTACGTTCCTTGTATTAGGAATAAAAGCGACCCAAATTTTTTTTTTTTTTTTTTTTTATAAGGAAAGTGTAAAGAAAAAAAAAAAAGTAAAATAAATAATAAGTTTTTATTTATTTAAAGCACCCTGTCCTGCCGTGCTTGCGCACAGAAGCGAACGCATACTTAAGTCGCACCCGCATATGAAAAGTTTTTTTTCAACCACACGTGAGGTATCGTCACGATCGTTCCAGCGAGAGTAATAATTCTAGCAAAAGACCTACTCTGTAACTCAAAACTGGTAACCTGTAGAAATATTTAAACGTCGCCTATGGAGATTTTTACGGGTCAAAGTTTGTCGCCATTCCACGAACGGGTGCAATTTTCAAGCATGACATGTTGGGTATCAATTTACTCGGTGTAACATTATAAGAAAAAAATTGGCCTAACTTTACTGTTGTCTTATTTTTTAAAGTGATTGTAAGGGTAATTGTTTTTTATTTTAAATAACAAACATGTCATACTTACCTCCACTGTGCAGCTCGTTTTGCACAGAGTGGCCCCGAACCTGCTCTTCTGGGGTCCCTCGGCGGCTCTCGTGGCTCCTCCCCACATCAGATAACCCCCTGGGAGAAGCGCTCTCCCGGGAGGGTTACCTTTTGGGGCACGCTCCCGAGTCCAGCATTTGGCGTCTATAGAGGCTGAATGCAGGACTCGGCCCCGCCCCCCCCAGCACCCGCGTCAATTGATTTGATTGACAGCAGCAGGAGCCAATGGCTGCCATTTTATTCTCTAGGGTGTCTGAAAAAATTTTATATATATATATATATATATATATATATATATATATATATATATATATTTTGGGAGAGGAGTGGGAATTTCAAATCCCTGGACTGCTGCACCAATTGTTTGGGCTCTGACAGCTCATCAACCTCGGAGGTAAGTACAGCAGGGATCAGGGGAATGGGGAAGGTTGTACGGTGTTCTCCCCTTCTTCTTTTTTTTTTTTTTTTTTTTTTTTTCTATAAGTGAACTCATCCTTTTAATCGGTCACATGCAGCAATGGGAACATTGAAAATCCTTGTGTAGAAAGAGAACAAGACTTGTCAGGCTATACTGTTATTCTTCCAGCAGATGGCAGTATTACTCGCTTGATATTATGGTACCTGCACACAGTATTGATGTCTGAACGCCTGGCCAAAATTTTAACCACTTGAAAACCAGTCTTTTACTGGCAATTTTTGTTAAAAGTTACATAAAATTTTTTAAAAATAAATACTTTTTTTTTTAAAAAAAGCTTTTTTTGGCGATCATTGTAATCTTTTATGTACACCCGGTACTTGCGTAGTGATTTTGCAAACATTATTTTTTTGGAAAAACTACACTTTAACAACTTCCCGCCCACCGCCGTCAAATGACAGCGGATTGGTGCGGTTCTTGTTCTGGGACGACGTCATATGACGACTGATCTTGCGCGCCCAGTGACGTGGCTGTGTCCAATCACACCCTTTCGCATGTAAATTATGCATGTAAAGTGCTGTTTATTGGCTCTCCTTGCCTCGCAGTGACAGAGTGCGTGGCGAGGAGAGCCGATCAGCAGCATCTTCTCACAGGGGAGACCAGGACAGGTAATCGGGCTGCTGATCATCGGTTCCCTGATTACAGTAAAGCCCCAGCAACGCCCATCAGTGAAGGAGAAAAATTGTTTACAAAATTTACTGACAGAAAAACTTTTCCAAATTTTCGGTCTTTTTTTCTTTTTTTTCTGTAAAAAATAAAAAACACAGCAGTGGTTAAATACCACCAAATGAAAGCTCTATGTGTGTGAAGAAAATGGGGAAAAAAAAAATATGGGTACAGTGTTGTATGACTACGCAATTTCCATTCAAAGTGTGACAGTGCTGAAAGCTGAAAAATTGGCCTGGGCAGGAAGGGGGTGAAAGTGGCCTCTAGGCAAGTGGTTAATGAACTACAATTTTTTTTTTTTGTTTGTTATAATATCAAAGATGTTCTGCTGAGTAAATAGATAGCTAACATGACGTGGAATGGCGACAAACTAAGGTACTTAAAAATTCTCCATAGGCGACGCTTTAAACACCTGTACAGGTTACCAGTTAAGGCCCCTTTCACACTTGTGCTACTCCAAAGTCACGCGATTTTGCCGCGATTTTGTCAAGACAGTCATACGACTGTGGATCCGACTTTGCCCCACAATTACCAAATAATTAGGGAGAACTCCACACCAATATTATTTATTTATTTATTTTTTTTAACCGGCATGGGTTCCCCCTTCATGAGCATACTGGGCCCTTCGGTCTGGTATGGATTTTAAGGGGAACCCCCACGCCGAAAAAACGGCGTGGGGTCCCCCCCAGAATCCATTTTAGACCCTTATCCGAGCAGCAGCCGGTCAGGAAAGGGGGTGGGGACGAGCGCCCGCCCCTCCCTCCCTTAGCCGTGCCAGGCTGCATGCCCTCAAAATGGGGGGTAGGTGCTTTGGGGCAGGGGCCCCCCCCACCCCAAAGCACCTAGCCCCCATGTTGATGAGGACAAGGGCCCCTTCCCGTCAACCCTGGCCGTTGGTTGTCGGGGTCTGCAGGCGGGGGCTTATCGGAATCTGGGAGCCCCCTTTAATAAGGAGGCCCCCAGATCCCGGCCCCCCACCCTATGTGAATGAGTATGGGGTACATCGTACCCCTACCCATTCACCTAGGGAAAAAAGTGTCAATAAAAAAACACACTAGACAGGTTTTTAAAGTAATTTGGCAGCTCCGGGGTCTCTTCCGACTTCGGGGGGTCTCTTCCGACTTCCGCTCTCTTCTCCCGCTCTCTGGTACCTTCTGCCGGGCTCCTCCGCTATCTTCTTCCAGCTCTTTTACTAGCGTTGGCCCGGTCTTCTCCGTCGTCTTCCTCCCTCGTCTCTTCTTCCGATGTTGACACGACGCTCTCTCCCGCTGTAATGCCGTGTGCGCGGTGCGCAACAATTTTATATAGGCATGGGGTGTGGTCACTGGGTGATGTCACCAGTGACCCCGCCCCTTTATGATGTCACAGCCCAGGGGATGATGGGACTCTGACGTCATAAGGGGGCGGGGTCACCCTGATGTTACCCCGCCCCATGCCTATATACAGTGGCTTGCGAAAGTATTCGGCCCCCTTGAACTTTTCAACCTTTTGCCACATTTCAGGCTTCAAACATAAAGATATAAAATTTTTATTTTTTGGGAAGAATCACCAACAAGTGGGACACAATTGTGAAGTGGAACGAAATCTTTGGGATTTTTTAAACTTTTTTAACTAATAAAAAAATGAAAAGTGGGGCGTGCAAAATTATTCGGCCCCCTTGCGTTAATACTTTGTAGAGCCACCTTTTGCTGCGATTACAGCTGCAAGTCCCTTGGGGTATGTCTCTATCAGTTTTGCACATCGAGCGACTGAAATTCTTGCCCATTCTTCCTTGCAAAACAGCTCGAGATCAGTGAGGTTGGATGGAGAGCGTCTGTGAACAGCAGTTTTCAGCTCTTTCCACAGATTCTCGATTGGATTCAGGTCTGGACTTTGACTTGGCCATTCTAACACCTGGATACCTTTATTTGTGAACCATTCCTTTGTAGATTTTGCTGTATGTTTGGGATCATTGTCTTGTTGGAAGATAAATCTCCGTCCCAGTTTCAGGTCTTTTGCAGACTCCGACAGGTTTTCATCCAGAATGGTCCTGTATTTGGCTGCATCCATCTTCCCCTCAATTTTAACCATCTTCCCTGTCTCTGATGAAGAAAAGCAGGCCCAAACCATGATGCTGCCACCACCATGTTTGACAGTGGGGATGGTGTGTTGAGTGTGATGAGCTGTGTTGCTTTTACGCCAAACATATCGTTTTGCATTGTGGCCAAAAAGTTGGATTTTGGTTTCATCGGACCAGAGCACCTTCTTCCACATGTTTGGTGTGTCTCCCAGGTGGCTTGTGGCAAACTTTAGACGAGACTTTTTATGGATATCTTTGAGAAATGGCTTTCTTCTTGCCACTCTTCCATAAAGGCCAGATTTGTGCAGTGTACGACTGATTGTTGTCCTATGGACAGACTCTCCCACCTCAGCTGTAGTTTCGACAGAAAGAATAACTTATATTATTCACTGCAGGCGGTTTCCATCTTCATTGTGGGCATTTGAAGCCCACAAGCATTTATTTCCTGGATGTGGTGAATGCTGTGCTCCCAGCATTCACCGCTCATTCCTGCACATGCTCAGTGGCATCCTGGGAAGACTGAGACTAGCTCCCAGGAGTCTGGGAGAGGCTAGAAACACGCCTACTCCCACGGGAGGAGAACCAGGAAGTGCAAAGAAGAATAGAAAAATAAAAGGTAATTACGGCAATTTAAATTTTTTTAAACGGCATGTCAGCATCTAGGCAAGGAAGAGAATACATACAGATATTGTTCAAAATTTGGGTGGAACCCCGCTTTAAGCAGGGGCTTCTCATCGAAGCATGTCCGCCTGCATGCCTAAGCTAAGGGCAGATGGATTTCAGGAAGTAAATGCTACATAAATCATCTGCCCTTGCTCAAGATGGCCACAGCCAAAAAATGCAAGGTGGGTCTTTTTTTTTTTTTTTTTTTTTAAGTTGTTTTCTCAGCAAAAAAAAAAAAGCATGGGGACATGGATGATTGAAGGAGTTTGCTTTGAATATTAACCACTTGCCGACCAGCAGCCGCACTTCTACTGTGACAGGTCGGCTCTCCTGCGCGAACCGATGTACCCATACGCCGGTCCGTGCATGTGAGATTGCGGGAGAGCGCGCCCACGGGTCCGGCAGACTTGATGTCCGCCAGCTGCCTCCGATTGCTGTACACAGAGGCAAAACTGGGATCTGCCTTTGTAAAAAAGGTGGATCCCCCATTCTGATAGGGCATGTCGGAGATCTGCTGTTCCCAGTGATCGGGAGCAGTGATCTCTGTCATGTCCCAGGCAGCCCATCCCCCCCTACAGTTAGAACACCCTGAGGGAACACATTTAACCCCTTGATCGCCCCCCTAGTGTTAACCCCTTCCCTGCCAGTGTCATTTATACATTGATCAGTGCATTTTTATAGCACTGATCAATGTAACGTAACTTGGGTCAGATTTGTCCGCCGCAATGTCACAGTCCCGCTAAAAATAACAGATCGCCGCCATTACCAGTAAGGGCCAGTTCACACCACATGCAGTCCAGTGCGTTTTTTTTTTTTTTTTCTGCATCAAAAACGCATGGAAAGTAGGTTATATGGTTTGCAATGGCATAGTTCACACCAGTGCTTGCAGTTTCACGGAGTTCCAGAAAAAAAAGTAGAACATGCTGCATTTTTTCTGCACTGGACTGTACTGGAACGCTGTTAAACGCATCAAAAACGCACCGCAACATACCTGTCCTTATTTAAAAAAGAGGGGGGAAGCACTGGAACGCATCAAGAAATGCACTGGAACGCATCAAAAATGCGCATGCAGAAAAGCACCTTTCTATGGTGTGAACTGGCAATTTAAAAAAAAGTCCCAAAATTGATCCTATAGTTTGTAAACGTGATAACTTTTGCGCAAACCATTTAATATATGCCAGTTGCTTTTTTTTTTTTTTTTTTTTTTTTTTTTTTGGATATGTATTATAATAAAGTAAAAAAAAAAAAATTATTTTTTTTTCCGAAATTGTTGCTCTTCTTCCTTTTTTTTTTTTTTTTTTTTTTTTTTTGTTTTATAGTGCAAAAAATAAAAACCGCAGAGTTGATTAAATACCACCAAAAGAAAGCTCTATTTATGGGGGAAAAAAGACATACATTTTGTTTGGGTTCCAGCATCGCACGACCGCGCAATTGTCGGTTAAAGCGACGCGGTGCCGTGACCACAAAAAAAAATGGCCTGGTCATTAACGGGGCAAATCCTTTCGGTCCTTAAGTGGTTAAAATTGAATTAAATAGCGATTTTTGGTTTGTGGCGATCAGATACAGTGTAGTTCAGCTTTAGGAAGGATTTGCTGTGCTACACTTTGCCATATACAGTATTAGTATAGGTTTATAATTTGTAAAATGCACTTTTATTTACTAGAACGCAACCATACAATAACCATTCTGCTTCATGTGTAAGGAATGAGTATCGTATGAACTATTGACTATTGCAACTCCCTTCTCATTGGCCTACCGCTCCATAGGCTATCCCCTCTTCAGTCTATCATGAATGCTGCTGCCAGACTTATCCACCTTACCAACCGCTCAGTGTCTGCCAACCCTCTCCTCCAATCCCTACACTGGCTCCCAATCACCCAGCGAATTAAATTTAAAATTCTAACCACAACATACAAAGCCATTCACAACTCTGCCCCAAGCTACATCACTAATCTTGTCTCCAAATATCACCCAAATCGTCCTCTCCGCTCTTCTCAAGACCTCCTGCTTTCAAGCTCTCTCATCTCCTCCTCCCATGCTCGTCTCCAGGATTTCTCCAGAGCCTCTCCCATCCTCTGGAACTCGCTACCTCCATCTATCCGGCTAGCCCCTACTCCTGCTACCTTCAGGCAATCCCTGAAAACTCATCTCTTCAGGAAAGCCTATCACGTCTCCAACTAATCTCCTACCACTTCCACCAGCTCATTCCCCACAGTTACAACCTTTTGTACCACCTGCCCCACCCTATTAGATTGTAAGCTCTTCTGAGCAGGGCCCTCTTAATCCTATTGTATTGTATTGTATTATATTATAACTGTATTGTCTCCCTTTTATATTGTAAAGCGCTGCGTAAACTGTTGGCGCTATATAAATCCTGAATAATAATAATAATAATAATAATGAAATACAGGGGATCTTATTCAGTCAAGATCTGATGTCTGTCCATACATCTTTTTGCAGCCTCTTCTATGATGTAGCAGCAGTGACTGTAGGCATCAGTTTGGACCACAAGATGGCGATAGAGGACCATAAACCACGTGGCAACCTTTTCTGTTTTTATAAAGAGGTATGTGACTCCAAACAGTATTTCAGGCAATGATTATAGACGATGACGAGCGAATATTTTTTCTTTTGTTTTTGGCTTAGATGCCAGTGGATGGAATACTGTAAATAAAGTACCAAAAAAAGTTCCTCTATGGGACTTTGAAAGGTAGAAACGTTAATTACACAGTGTTTGAAAATATATTCATATTTTATTTGTAAAGTTAAAATCATGAAATATAGCATGAGAAAATCAAAATCGGATGTATATACAGCTGCGGTCCAATATCAAAACATTATACAAACAACCACGGTACTCTGTCGATTATGTAGGTAAGACAGAGAATGCCCGACGCGTTTCAAGTTTAATGATGAACCTCTTCTTCAGGGGCTAGTGGTTTCCGTAATGAACATAAGTTATCTATAATTAATAGAAAACAAAGAGCAGTAAGCGTCCATTATTGTACATAATTAAAAATAAACATACAGCAATGGTATTGTATGTGGACACTGACCACGCGTTTTTAGATGATGAATCGACTGTATTGGATCCTAATTAAAAGCACAGGGAAAACTTTGCTGCCAAATGTCACCCACATCCATCCACATGGAGGAAAGAAAACCAGCGGACCCAAGGAGAGGACCAGCCACAGAGGGCACTCTGCGTCCACCCCAATTCTGGACGCAGCACAGGGAAGCCAAAGGTGAGGCCTAGGTTTCTAAAACATAAAGGGTAGGCAAAACTATTTGCCACGCTTACGACTATGAAAATATATAAATGAATAAAAATATACAATATGTTGTCTTTATGTTAAAAATTTGTACTAGTCACTCAAAAAAGTGCACAAAACTTGTGGATAGCTGATTTAGCAGTGGCCGGGAGAAAGGGATGGAGGATGGTATGCAAAAGACTGTAATGGTGCACAGTGATGAAAACCCGTGGCTTTGTGTAATTAAAAGGCAGGCTTCATCCACCTTCTGGCTTGTATACAATTTTTGGGACATTTTCAGGCATTTTGCCAAGGCCCCCCTGAAGAACCCTGAAGGCACCCCAGCAGGGTACCTGGGCACCCTGGTTGAAATAGGCTGGTGTAGATAGTGATGTATGATGCTGAAATTCAGTCTTCAGCCACTAGATGGTGCTATGGGATGCTGATATTCAGTCTCTGCTTCAGCCACTAGATGGTGCTATGGAATGCTTGAATTCCTATAACTTCACTCACTTCCCCAGTGAGAGGCCATTGGTCGTATGCCAAGAACTAATATTCTGTTTTTTGTCTATCTCCAGTTGAGAAAAAAAATCCATTGTCCAGCCTTTGATAAAAATAAATAAAAGCAGCTTTAGCTGCAAAACGTCTTATTGTGCCATTCGGCTCTGCTCTTCTTCCTGCTTGAATGACCCTGCTGTTGGAGAGGGGGGAGAAGCAAAGTGGCAAGTGTGACCAGGGCTCAGAACTTTGTATTGTACAGGGTGCAAGGTTGAAGAATGCATATAGCGCTGGGTTCAGGAATGCGTAACTCACCAGGCTCAGGAGTCCATATCGCGCAGGACTCGAGTATGTATTGCACAGGGTGCAGGGCTCAGGAGTGCTTATCATGCATGGCTCGGGAGTGTGTATTGCACAGGGTGCGTGGCACAGGAGCGTGTATCGTACAGGGGTGCATGGCTCGGGATCGTGTATCGCACAGGGGTGCATGGCTCGGGATCGTGTATCGCACAGGGGTGCATGGCTCGGGATCGTGTATCGCACAGGGGTGCATGGCTCGGGATCGTGTATCGCACAGGGGTGCATGGCTCAGGATCGTGTACCGCACAGGGGTGCATGGCTCGGGAGCGCGTTTTGCACAGGGGTGCATGGCTCGGGAGCGCGTTTTGCACAGGGGTGCATGGCTCGGGAGCGCGTTTTGCACAGGGGTGCATGGCTCGGGAGCGCGTTTTGCACAGGGGTGCATGGCTCGGGAGCGCGTTTTGCACAGGGGTGCATGGCTCGGGAGCGCGTTTTGCACAGGGGTGCATGGCTCGGGAGCGCGTTTTGCACAGGGGTGCATGGCTCGGGAGCGCGTTTTGCACAGGGGTGCATGGCTCGGGAGCGCGTTTTGCACAGGGTTGCATGGCTCGGGAGCGCGTTTTGCACAGGGTTGCATGGCTCGTGAGCGGGTATCGCACAGGGGTGCATGGCTCGTGAGCGGGTATCGCACAGGGTACAGGACTCAGGACTGCATACCATGCAGGACTCGGGAATGTGTATCAGTCAGAGGTTGTGTGCAGGGCTCAGGACTAGTTAAAACACAGGCCGGTGTACATCTTTACCCCTTTTCAAGTACAGAGCTCTCCTTAAAGCCCCCCCCCCCAGTACAGAGTTCTTACCCCAACTTTACCCCCACCCCTGTGAAGAACTCTTCCCCCTCCACCAGCAAATTCCCCTTCCTAATACAAAACAGTGGGGAGGAGGGCTGCTGTGAGCTGGTAGCAACTATTCACCTAGCCATCAGTAGTCCTCAGGACGGAAGGATCCACTGCCATGAGGCTGGTGTGGCAGACCTCCTACTCCTCTGCTGTCATAGAGATGATCCAGGGCAGGGAGGGTTCCATAAGTCGACAGGTGAAGCACACTGCCACTTACTGTAAACACAGAAGTGGGAACAGGAAGCAAGTAGTGCAGAAAACTTCCTCTACCGGCTTCTGTGTTTACAAGTGACAGCAGTGAGCACAGGGTTAGTGGTGGTACGGAATACCGCCATGTCCTGGCCGGGAAAAAAAGAAATAAATCTTTGTGCTTACTAGATGTCATACAGAACACAGCCTTGCAAAATTTGCCCTAACTTCCACTTTTTAAAGCCAGTTCAGAAAAGGCAGCCTCCATATTTCTGACGTGACTGGTACACTTTGTGTATGTACTGTATATTCAAAACTTTATTTTTTCTATTTCTGATAGTGTAGGGAAGGATTAAAATCTCTGCCAGTCATTTTTTTTTCCTTTCTCTACCATTTGCAAATTTTCCCACCACTTCCTGTCCAAGAGAGGCAACAGGAAGTTAGAGGAGATTTCCGAAATCGAAGAGAATTTCCCTCTTTAAACAATTGTCCCGAAACAGCCGTGCTCATTGGAAGTTTTCCCTTTTTATTTTGTTCTGAAGACGACGCTTTCTCTTTACTTTCCCTGCAACAATGATGTAAATCTCCACCATGGGGGGGCAGCCAGCAATAAAAGCTTCAAAGAGGGTCTAACCCTTCCTTACGCTGTCCAAAACTATAACAAAAATAAAAAAATTTTTTTGTTTAGAGAGATTCACTTTTGAGTTCCACCAGCTCAGTGTGCGGCATTCTTTCCAGTAGGCTTGCATGCGGTGTTTGCTCGCAGTGTTGACAATGTCAGGGAAGTGTGCCCTCAGGCGAACCCTGCTGTCGTCTCATTCAGTCACACAGCTGGGATCAAGGCTGGTGTTTTTAAAGGGCATTGGAAGCCCGTGGCTAAATCCTGGCATGAAGTCACTCGGTATCGGTTACATTTCAGGTAACCAAACTCTGTTGGCATTCAGTGGCATGACGTCATGGAGCAGCAACTCTCCTGGGTACAGGAACTGGCTTCTGACAGCGCCAGGAAAAGTTAGGGGGAAGAAAAAAAAAAAAACTTTCTACAACTCGGCAGCTGCGCAGCATTCCCTAAGGCAGTGACGGCGAACCTTGGCACCCCACATGTTTTGGAACTACATTTCCCATGATGCTCATGCACTCTGCAGTGTAGTTGAGCATCATGGGTAATTTAGTTCCAAAACATCTGAGGTGCCAAGGTTCGCCATCACTGTCCTAAGGTTTCTTTGTTCTTCTATAAATATATTTATCTATATAACATTAGCAGGGCGAAAACCATCATGGAAGGTAATGTGGTGGTAATATCAGGGTTTTCATTCTGTCGCTCACACCAAAAAGCTCACTTCTTTTGTCATTGCATACTGATGGGATCTTCCTCTGCTGCCTGTGAAGCCAGACAGCTGCCAGAAAGCAGAGACACATCATGTTTACCATATTTCCGATATAAATGCTCGGGTTGCTCCCTGTCCGGGATTCCCCTGGACGGTCCGGGATTCCCCTGGACGGTCCGGGATTCCCCTGGACGGTCCGGGATTCCCCTGGACGGTCCGGGATTCCCCTGGACGGTCCGGGATTCCCCTGGACGGTCCGGGATTCCCCTGGACGGTCCAGGTTTTGAATCGTGTGTCTGGGTTTCAGGTGGACTGAAGCCCAGACACATTATTCAGACTGGGCCGTGGCTCCCCAAGTAACCAAGACAGTCGCACACAAATCTGTTGCTGTCCAGGAGCTGCGAGCGGCTGTCTGGCAGCAGGTTTGGCATCGCTGAGGTGGACAGGGCGATGATACCGGCAAGACCATTTTGCCCTCACCCACTGTTCGCTGCAGCACGCTATGCCCACCGCATTACTAGTCTCCTTGGGGCACCCAAGGGTGTCCCACGATGCTAAAGTGTTCGGGTTTGGCTTGAAGAAAAGGAACCTGCAAAATAGTGCTTAGCTATGTAGATTTATAATGGGCAGGAAGACGATCGTCCAAAAAAAAAAAAAAAAAGTCCATAGGGGTTAACACACTTGTGGCATCTCCTCGGAGACTGAAGAGGTCTCTGTAAATTATAAATGCACCAGAGGGCGCCAATCGCTTGATTTCACATCAACGCCGTCAGTGTCGTCACCTTGGGCACCATTTATTGACAAATAAAAATGAACATACTCACACAAGGCAGTGGCATACTGCAGATTTACTGCGGCAGAGAGGCCCCACTGCAGTGGATCACGTACGTGATCCAATATTTCCAGGTAGGGGGCGCCTCGGATGTGCTGTCATTCGCTAGCGTACTAACCGATCAGAGGGTCCTGGCCAATGATTTATGGCCAGAACCCACTGATTGGCTGAGCGAATGACAGAAGAGAGCTATGTGTTGGTAAACAACACAGGGCTCTCTACATTCGGCAGCAATGTGCTGTTTTTTTTTTTTTTTTCCCTGCAAAGTAATAACCAGCACATCGCTCAGTAGAAACAGTACACACATTACAACCACTTTAACTGTGTGCCTAACAATATGTAAATGCAGAAGGTGCATTCTGTGCATTAAGATAAACAGAAAGCTCTGTTTGTGGGGAAAAAAAGGACGTCAATTTTGTTTGGGTACAACGTCGCACGACATCGCGACGTGCAATTGTCAGTTAAAGCGTCGCAGTACCGTATCACAAAAAAGGGCTTGGTCAGGAAGGGGGTAAATCTCTCCGGGGCTGAACTGGTTAATCCAAAAGGAGCACGCCGAAACACAAGGGACACATCCCACTGAAGGTAAGTAATGTCCGTCCCTTGTGCTGATTTTTTTTTTTTATTTTAAAGGACTTCTATGGTCACGGCATACGCTTTTGTTTTATAACATCAGCATTGTAATTTAAAAAAAATTCTTCTTTCATGTTGTGAGCGCTGGCTGTCTCTTTCCACAACTTCCCTGCTGTTTACTTTCCATTTTTAACGACTACATATCCCATGGTACGTTGCCTGATTGCATTGACTCCTGTACTGACTCCACCTCCTAAAAACCCCTCCTATCCGCTCCTCTGTAGTTCAGAGAAGGCAGGCTCTGTAAAATGTGTGACACGGCATTGTCCTACTCGCTGGGCATAGTGAATGCGTGTCACAGAATCCAAGGAAGTAAATGTGTGTGGATCTTTGCCAAGTAGGTTTACAAACCTCAAGATCGTTCATAGGAGTAGACTAGAAATCACAGAAATAAAAAAGATTTTTAATTTTGACCGTGGGGTGCTTAACCTGTGGCCCTCCCAGCTGTTGTAGAACTACAAGTTCCATCATGCCCCTGCCTTTGGGAGTCATGCTTTAACTGTCAGCCCTGCAATGCCTCGTGGGTCTTATAGTTCCCTAAGAGCTGGAGGGGGTCACAGGTTGAGCATGCCTGCGTTAAACCCCTTCCAGCCCGTCCTGGCGCCCCCTTTAAGGCACGGTTCACACTGCTGCGACTTGTGCCAGGTGCCTTTTTAAAGGGCGACTTTGAAGCAACTTCAGTGAATGCCTGTGTAATCTTCCTGTAATGTCGGATCCAAATCACTTCAATTAGGATGAGGGTCCGACTTGGAGGCGACTTCCATTAACGTCTATGGGCACAAGTCGGATAGAAGTCGCCTTGAAATGGTACAGGAACCTTTTCTAAAGTCGGAGCGACTTCAGCAGTGCTATTTAACCACTTCAGCTCCGGAAGGTTTTGCCCACTTCCTGACCAGGCCATTTTTTGCGATCCGGCACTGCCTCGCTTTAGCTGACAATTGCGTAGTCGTGCGACGCTCTACCCAAATAAAATGTATGTCTCCTTTTTTTTTCCCCCACAAATAGAGCTTTCTTTTGGTGGTGTTTGATCACCTCCTGTGGTTTTTTTTTTTATTTTTTTGCACTATAAATAAAAAAAAAAAAACAATTTTTTGAATAAAAAAAAAACAATATTCCTTTCTGCTATAAAACATTCCCAATAAAAAAATCTAATTTCTTCATCAATTTAGGCTAATCTATTCTGCTACATATTTTTGCTAAAAAAAAAAAAAAATCCCAATAAGCGTTTGGTTTGCGCAAAAGTTATCGTGTCTACAAACTAGGTGATAGATTTATGGCTTTTTTATTTATTTTTTACTAGTAATGGCAGCGATCAGTGATATTATTTTTTTTTTTTTTTTTTGCGGTACTGCGACATTGTGGCGGACAAATCTGACCCTAAGTGACACTTTTTGGGGACCAGTGACAACATTTTATAGTGATCAGTGCTAAAAAAAAAAATTAAAAAATGCACTGATCCCTGTATAAATGACACTGGCAGGGAAGGGGTTACCACCAGGGGCGATCAAAGGGTTAAATGTGTCCTAGGGAGGTGCTTTCTAACTTGGGGGGGTTACACTGGAGGAAAACAGAGATCGTGTTTAAGCTTAGCTGAAACAGAAGATCTCTTTTCCTCACTGACAGATCAGCGGTGTGCCTTGTTTACATCGGTACTCCGCTGCTCCGTGTCTCCTGTGAAGGAAAGGCGGGTCACTGCGGCAGCGCGCGCCCCCTACACCGCGTGCACAAAATCACATACAGGTGCGTGATTTTGTGCAGTCGGTCCGCCCCGCAGCCTTAACCACTTTCAGGCCGCCCACCGTACATATACTGTGGCAGCGCGCGTCCCCCTACACCGCGTGCACAAAATCACGTACAGGTACTTGATTTTGTGCAGTCGGGCCGCCCTGCCCCAGTATATGTACGGTGGGCGATGTGGAAGCGGTTAAGGCGGCTCTCATTGACTAACATGGAATTTCACATGTCGAGCGACTTGGAGTCTCACAAGTCGGATCCCAAGTCGCGGCAATGTGAACTGAGCCTAAAAGTTCTTAACGCCCATGAAGGCAGGAAGGATCGGCAATCATTTGACCACATGTGATTGGTTGTCACAGTGGTCACATGATCGGAAGTCTGTCCCTCTGACCACCAATGTCTTCTCGGGACCAAGAGTCTTTTTTTCTTCGGCAGCGCTGTCTTTTTGCTGAGCGCAAGTTGGGGGCGTTGAAGCCTTGATTTTTTTTTTTTTTTTTTTTTTGCCGCCACACTTATGGGTTACTGCGGCGTAAAGGGGTTAAATTAGTGAATCGGCGCTTTTTTTTTTTTTTTTTTTTTTTTTTTTTTTTTAATCTTAATTTTTTCAAAACCTTTTTTATCCTGTTTGCTGAACAATAGTGCAAGGAAAAAAAAGTGACTTCTAGGATAATGAACACAAAGGCTCTCATACTCAACACACCTTGCTTTGTGGTTAATTCATTTTTCCCCACAGTATTCGTTTGATAAATTGTTAAAGCTCAAAGATCCAGGTAATGATTAATTTCTGATACAGTACATGTGTACATCCAACATTTCTTGCATCTCTCACCCTAATGTATGTTCAAGATTTTACTTATGTCTTTCTTAGGAGACCTGTGAGAAATAACAATATCTGCACTAAAGCGGAACTAAAGTCATTTTTTTCATCTCTCCATTTATTAAATCTTCTGCCTTTAGTTGTTTTACCTTTGATAGTAAAATGTTTTTTTTCTGCCAGTAAATACCTTATACAGCCCACTTCCTTCTTCTTGTCTAGTCATTAGCCTAGGCTTATGACATCATGCACAGATCTCTCTCTCTCTCTCTCTCTCTCTCTCTCTATTGCCAGAAAGGGAAGGGGGGATGAGTCAGAGGGCTGCGGAGCTGGAGGTGTGTGTCTGTGTAAATCCAGGAAGTGAACAGGCAGCAGCTTCAGCTGCCCACAGTTAAAATGGCTGCAGCCAGACTCAGTGGAGGGAGATTTCTGCAGCATATTTGGCAAGTACAGAATCACAGTATATATATAAAATAATATGCAAAGTGGTTGGAGGGAAGCTTCAGAATGGCAAAGATGTTTTTATTACAAATTATGTAAGCAGACTGCAGTTCCTCTTTAAAGTGGTTATAAAGCTTTGTCTTTTTTCTTTTTATAACAATAACAAAGACGTTATACTGACCTGCTCTGTGTAATGGTTTTGCACAGAGCAGCCCCGATCCTCTTCTTCTTGGGGTCCCCCGCTGGTACTCCAGGCCCCTCCTCTTCATCGGATGCCCCAGGGAAAGCCCCGTGGGCACCCGTGTGTTCTCGCTCCCGAGTCCCGCTGCTGCGTCCATTGACACAGACAGCGGAACTGGGCCCCGCTCCTTGCTCCCGTGTCACCGGATTTTATTGACCGCAGCGGGAGCCAATCGCTCCTGCAGCTATCAATCTGTTCAGTAAGGATAGATATCTCTGGGAGCCGCTTCGCATCGATGGATCGGGCTCATGTAAGGTGAAAGGGGTGGGGGCAGCTGCAGCCAGAATGTTTTTCACCTTTTTAATGCATAGAATGCATTTCTTTGAAACAATTGTACCTGATAATTCCAGGTCTTTCTGAAGCTCTCCACAAGTGGTCCTTGGCTCTTGGACAACTCCTTCTGATAATTCCTTCCTCTCCTCCTGTCAGAAATCTTGCGAGGAGCACCTGGTTGTGGCCGGTTTATGGTGAAATTATGTTCTTTCCACTTATGGCCCCAACAGATTATGGCCCCAACAGTTCTCACTGGAACATTCAGAAGTTTAGAAATCCTTCTGTAACCAATGTCCTCAGTATGTTTTTCAACATAAGGTTGTGAAGGTCTTGAGAGCTCTTTGCTTTTACCCATCATGAGATGTTTCTTGTGTGACACCTTATTAATGAGACACCTTTTTTAAAGGCCATCAGTTGAGACTGAACCAGCTGATATTAATTTGCACTGACAAGGGGCAGGATTGCTTTGTAATTACTGGTAGATCTTTCACAATATACAATATATAATATTCAAAAAAATGATTTTTTTCCAAAAAAAGTGCGCTTGTAAGACCGCTGCGCAAATACGGTGTGAAAAAAAAATATTGCAATAACCGCCATTTTGTTCTTTAGGGTGTTAGAAAAAAAAAAACAATATATAATATTTGGGGGTTCTAAGTAATTTTCTAGCAAAACAAACTCTTTTAAACTTGTAAACACCAAAATCTCAAAACAAGGCTGGTCCTTAAGTGAGCAAATTATATACCATCCATGTACTATACAAAATTATTTATGCATTAACCTGTTGTATAATCCAAAAGTCAATATAAACCAAGAAAGTCCAATACACAAACATGGTCTTTTATAGTGTGCTTGTGCAAGTACCAAAATGACTAATAATATACAGTGCCTTGAAAAAGTATTCATACCCCTTGAAATTTTCCACATTTTGTCATGTTACAACCAGAAACGTCAATGTATTTTATTGGGATTTTATGTGATAGACCAACACAAAGTGGCACATAATTGTGAAGTGGAAGGAAAATGATAAATTGTTTTCATAATTTGTTACAAATATCTGAAAAGTGTGGCGTGCATTTGTATTCACCCCCCTTTACTCTGATACCCCTAACCAAAATCTTGTAGAACTAATTGCCTTCAGAAGTTACCTAATTTAGTAAATAGAGTCCAACTGTGTGTAATTTTATCTCAGTATAAATACAGCTGTTCTGTGAAGCCCTCAGAGGTTTGTTAGAGAACCTTGGTGAACAAACAGCATCATGAAGGCCAAGAAACACACCATACAGGTCAGGGATAACGTGGAGAAGTTTAAAGCAGGGTTAGGTTATAAAAAAAAAAAAAAAATATCCCAAGCTTTAATATCTCACGGAGCTCTGTTCAATCCATCATCCGAAAATGGAAAGAGTATGGCACAACTGCAAACCTGCCAAGACATGGCCGTCCACCTAAACTGACAGACCGGGCAAGGAAAGCATTCATCAGAGAAGCAGCCAAGAGGCCTGTGTTAACTGGGGGTGCAGAGATACACAGCTCAGGTGGGAGAATATCTCCACAGGACAACTATTAGTTGTGCACTAGACATGGTAAGAAGAAAGTCATTGTTAAAAGAAGGCCATTAAAAGTCCCATTTGCATTTTTCAAGAAGCCATGTGGAGGACACCGCAAACATGGAAGAAGGTGCTCTGGTCACATGAGACCAAAATTGAACTTTTTGGCTTAAAAGCCAAACTCTATGTGTGTTGGAAAACTAACACTACACATCACCCTGAACACACCATACCAGCAGTATCATGTTGTGGGGATGCTTTTCTTTAGCAGGGACAGGGAAGCTGGTCAGAGTTGATGGGAAGATGGATGGAGCCAAATACAGGGCAAGAAAACCTGTTAGAGTCTGCAAAAGACTTGAGACTGGGACGGAGATTCACCTTCCAGCAGTACAACGACCCTAAACATACAGCCAGAGCTACAATGGAATGGTTTAGATCAAAGCATATTCATGTGTTAGAATGGCCCAGTCAAAGTCCAGACCTAAATCCCATTAAGAATCTGTGGCAAGGCTTGAAAATTGCTGTTCAGACGCTCTCCATCCAATCTGACAGAGCGTGAGCTATTTTGCAAAGAGGAATGGGCAAAAATGTCCCTCTAGATGTGCAAAGCTGGTAGAGACATCCCCAAAAAGACTTGCAGCTGTAATTGCAGCGAAAAGTGGTTCTACAAAGTGTCGACTTTCCAGATATTTATTTAAAAAAAAATTAAAAACCATTTTATAATTTTCATTCCACTTCACAATTATGTGCCACTTTATGTTGCTCTATCACATAAAATCCCAATAAAATACATTTACATTTTTGGTTGTAAAATGTGGAAAATTTCAAGGGGTATGAATACTTTCAAGGCACTGTAAATCAAGTCCTCCTTGTGCACGTACGAGTAAGCTCCAAACCATCCAATGCACCAACCAAGTGATGGTAACTCGCACCCTCTTCACACCATGCACTCACCAGAAATATATGACCCCACAATTTAGGGTTCAGTATCGCTTTAATGTGGCTGTACCATCTCTGTCGCAATATTCCACCGGCTCTGGCCTCCTAGCTCCCTTCCAAGTGTCTCACCCCCTGATGGATCAGTTATATGTATAAAGAGACCACAGACAGGAACTCATCGTGTTTCAGCTTTATTACTAAAGAAAATTCCTTCGACCCATAGAACTCCCCCTGCCCAGATGTACACTCACAACAGTGTGTGCCCACCGAGCACTCAGGATTTCCAGCATCATAGTTGTGATGAAACAAAAATGCTGCTGTTCCGATGGCCGGAACTACCGTTCCAAAACCCAGAAGTGATGTCTGTGTCCTCATTCCATCTCAACGCATTTCACCCAGTTGAGCATCCTCAGGAAGCTGGGAATCTTCATTGACTGACTACTTTTTTAGTAGGTTCAGGCTTCCTCTGGTCTCCCCTCAGCTGCAGTAGTAGCAACACACAGCCAAGGAGCAGGATCTGTGTGCAGGATTTGGCAGGGATCTTGCACGAGGAGCCAGTCCCTACTTCTTCCTGTACACAGAAATAACATGCACCAATGGAAGGAGCACCAGGCCAAAATGATGAGTCTCAATTTTCTAGCCAGTGGAATTTGCATGAGCAATTAAGTTTCTAGATCCTGGTTAGTATCTCTCCTGGCCCCGCAAATAGTTTCCCTACATATATTCACGAAGGAAAGCCCTATTGTGAGTGTAGCACAGCCCCTATGGAGCCGCAAGTAGAATGGGATCCCCCCACCCCGCACAACCAGGCACACTTGAGTTATGAAACAATCCCAGTGTTTTTTTTATTTTGAGGGGATAAAACTTGGATGGGGAGTAGATGTATTATGGGATGCCCACTTGACTTCAGGAAACTCTTCGTATATACAGCTATATACACTCCTTCTCGTTCTCTCGTTCTCCAGCACTAACTTGCTTGCAGAACACCAGTTGGCACACTGTTTGGTAAACCTGACAAAACACTAAGTCAGATTTTTAGACGCAATAGCCCTTTACAGGCAGGGACCCCAGGCCCCTTTGTTGTGGGGAAAAAAGTCAGTGTCCAGCTTCACATCCCTGTGGCTACTGATCCCAGCACCACCTCTTCAGGCACTGCCAGCCCGGTTGGCTGCAGCTGCCCCATTTCACTAGGCCCTCCTGGATACTTCTCCACCGTCCTCCCAGACTGTTCACTCACCAGCCCATCCAGCTGACTCAGGAGATCTCATGGACATACTGACCTGCTCCTGCTGTCTTCTCCTTGCTCCCGTGCCTCCAGGATAGATTTCCTCCATGTTTTGTAGCGGGTCCCTCCAGCACCCGAGCCCCAGGCCCGAAGTCACCCCCCCCCCCCCCCCCCCGACTAGGGAGCACCCTCGAGGGTCACTGACAGCCTCCTCAGCACTCCATCTTTCACCTGACTTGCCCCTGCTGGCATGACTCATGAGTGTGTAAGAGGTGCCCGTCCCCTTCCAGCTCACTTTGCTGGGATGGCTGGGGCCCTCATCAATACTCCAAGCAACTCCTCCTAGACTGCACCCTCCACCTCCTGGAAGCTTCTCCAAGGTTCCAGAGAGCAGTGGGAGTTACCAGAGGTGCTGCTTGATGTGTCCTCCATCCTCCCTGAGTCACTCAGCCCAGACGAAGATTCAACCCAGCCTGGTTCTCAGCCAGGCCAATTTACTTACTCTAATGACAATATGCACTAGCGCCTAGCTGGAGGTTGTTACTTAAGTCCATTCAATGTTCTTATTTTAACTGAAGCCCTGATGAAGGGGAATGTTTTCTGGCCCTGTCGGATGATGCAAATGCGACCCAATAGAACACGGGTAGCAAAAATTCATGATACAAGGGTTTTAATTCTTCCTTTTGTTTGGGCTATTTATACATTTTAACCACTTCCTGACCATCCCCAGCATCCCTTTTAACTGGGTCTATAAGCTGGAGGGTGGGCAGGAAGGTCTGCTCCAACATGTGACCACTGTGAATGGCTGTCACAGTGGTCACATGATCAGGAGCGGTCTATGTAAAAGTGCGGTCCCTGTGCTGGAAGCACTGTGACCAGGACAGAAACCTTGGCCGTCCATGGGCCCATATTTACAGTCTGTGCATTTTTAAAGCCCACCATCTTTAGGGCGGCAAGAGGTTAAGGAGCGTAGAGGGAAGCACAAATTTCTATACTTGATCTTCAGGTTTAGGTCTGCTAGGGCAAGGATCCCTTAGCATGGGCAAAGCCCAGCTTCAGGAGGTTCAAAGTAATCTTTATGTGAGCTTGCTCTCTATGGATGCAGATGAGAGCAGGTTTTTTAGGTTGAGCGAGTTTTGATGGGCGGTGTATAGATTTTCTTTTGGAATTAAATTGTATGGAAAGCCAAAACCCCCCCCCCCCCCTTTTTTTTTTTTTTTAAATAAATTGCTTTTCGAGTAGAAAAAAAAAACTTGTGCAACCAAAATGGTGTCCTGCCATGGTGCTTCTGCTGGACATCAGATGGCATCAACACGCTGCGCACTAAACATGTTCCTGCAGGCTCATGCTTTTATGATCAGTCCCCTCTAACAGCTGAGTAAATCTCTCACACGTGTACCAGGAAGCAGCCGGCATTTAATGCAGGATATTATATCATCAATGTTATTCCAGTCAGTCGAGGACAGTCCAGCCAACACAAACATAAGCAGTAAGAATGCAAGTGAAAGCTGAAATTAGGAAGGGTGTCGGCCTGTGTTGCCACCATGTTTCTGCATGTCACCTGCAGTCCTGTGTTCCTGTGATCTTTTACCCACACTGCCTTCATGTGGCTGTACAGTTGCTCCTAAAATTGAAGGATATCTATAATCTTTCGGATGTACACTATATTGTCAAAAGACCTTAAAGCGTTTATTGCCCTAGTTATAAAAAAAAAAAAAAAAAACCTGCTCCTTTAACCTTTTCAGCCCCGAAAAGATTTACCCCCTTTAATGACCAGATCATTTTTTGCGATACAGCACTGCGTTACTTTAACTGACACTTGCGCAAGTGTGCGACGCTGTACCCAAATGTCCTTTTCTTTTTTTTTTCTCCTACAAATAGCTTTCTATTGGTGATATTTGATCACCCCTGCGTGATCAAAAAAGTGACACTTTTTTTTGCGCTATAAGAGCCCTTTCACACTGGGGCGGTAGCGGCGCTTTATCGCTGTTATAGCAGCAATTTGGCGCCGCAATTCGGGAGGGATCGGGGCACTTTTAACCCCCTAGAAGGGGTTAAAAGTGTCCGTGTAGCGCCACTGCCGAAAAACACTTTGCAAGCGCTTCGGCAGCGCTGCCCATGCATTCCAGTGGGCAGGGACGGTTTAGGAGCGGTGTATACACCGTTCGCAAACCGCCCCAAAGATGCTGCTTGCAGGACTTTTTCTAATCTGCAAGTGCAGCGCCCCAGTGTGAAAGCACTCGGGCTTTCACACTGGGACTGCAGATGAGGCATTTTTCAGGCGCTTAACAAGCGCCTGAAAAACGCCACAGCGTGAAAGGGGTCTAAACAAAAAACGACCGTTTGGGGGGGGGGGGGGGGGGGGGAATTGTTTGTACTGGTAATGATGGGGATCAGGGATTTTTAGTGGGGCTGAGACATTGCAGTGGACAAATATGACCCCAAGTGACACTTTTTGGGGACCAGTGACACCAATACAGTGATCAGTGCTAAAGAAATGCACTGATCGCTGTATAAATGACACTGGCAGGAAAGAGTTCAACATCACGGGGCTGTTTGCCCATCTGTTTTAAAAAAAAAAAAAAAATGCCGTCTATACCTGATTTCAGAGCAGCGCTCACGTGACCGGCTGCCTCTCTCATCCTCTCGTCCCGACTGACCTCAGCAGAGGATTCCCGGTCCCTCCCACTGTAGCTGTCAGATCGGGAGAGGCGGCCGGTTTGAAATCGTATATAGATGGCTTTTTTTTTTTTTTTTATAAATACAGAGACCAGGGGACACAGGATTAGGAAACGCACAGGATTATATGAAGATTTGACAGTGGCTTAACAGCAACTTTAATGGCATCCCAGTCTTAGTCCGTGTGGACAAGAAAACCTGACTTGCAGTCTCCGCTCTAATTCACCCCAAAGGTGTTCTATGGGGTTGAGGTCAGGACTCTGCGCAGGACAGTCAAGTTCCTCCACCCCAAATTCGCTCATTTATGTCTTTATGGACCTTGCTTTGTGCACTGGTGCACAGTCATGTTTGAACTGGAAGGGGCCATCTCCAAACTGTTCCCACAAAGTTGGGAGCATGAAATTGTCCAAAATGTCTTGGTATGCTGATGCCTTAAGAGTTTCTTTCACTGGAACTAAGGGGCCAAGCCCAACCCCTGAAAAGCAACCCCCCACCATAATGCCCTCTCCACCAAGTGATTTGGACCAGGGCACAAAGCAAGGTCCATAAAGTCATGGATGAGCGAGTTTGGGGTGGAGAAACTTGACTGGCCTGCAAGCCAGGCCTTGTCGTCCAGCATCAGTGTCTGACCTCACAAATGGGCTTTTGGAAGAATGGTCAAACATTCCCATAGACACACTCCTAAACCTTGTGGGCGGCCTTCCCAGAAGAGTTGAAGCTGTTATAGCTGCAAATGGTGGGCCAACTCAATATTGAACCCTACGGACTAAGACTGGGATGCCATTAAAGTACATGTGTGTCTGTAAAGGCATGTGTCCCAATACTTTTGGTAATATTGTATGTATATGTGTATATATATATATATATATATATATATATATATATATATATATATATATATATATATATATAATATATATATATATATATATATATATATATATATATATATATATATATATATTACAAGATTTGCAACGTTTTTTTTTTCCCATGAAAGTGGAGTTACCCCTAATCTTCATTCAGTCCTTTGTAAAATCCATACTGCGCTATTTCCTTTTAAAGTAGGAACTTGAAAATCCCGATCTAGAAAATGTCACACTAAAGTCTGCACAAAGAATAACTCAGGTTAAATGTTTATTGAAATGCTTTGTATTGACATTGTTAATAGGTAAATACAGATGCTATATCCTTTTACCTAATTGCTGAAGGAAATGAATCATAAAATAAGTTTCTCCTACAATGTAGCAGATACAGTGCCTTGAAAAAAATATTCATACCCCTTGAAATGTTCCACAACCAAAAACATAAATGTATTTTATGTGATAGACCAACACAAAGTGGCACAAAATTGTGAAGTGAAAGGAAAATGATAAATGGTTTTCAATTTTTTTGTGAAAAGTGTGGGGGGGCATTTGTATTCAGCCCCCTTTTACTCTGATACCCCTAACTAAAATATAGTGAAGCCAATTGCCTTCAGAAGTCACCTAATTAGTAAATAGAGTTCACCTGTGTGTAATTGTAATTTTAATCTCCATATAAATACAGCTGCTCTGTGAAGTCCTCAGAGGTTTGTTAGAGAACCTTAGTGAACAAACCGCATCATGAAGGTCAAGGAACACACCAGACAGGTCAGGGATAAAGTTGTGGAGAAGTTTAAAGCAGGGTTGGGTTGTAAAAAAAAAAAAAAAAAAAAATCTAACCAAGCTTTGAACATCTCACGGAGCTCTGTTAAATCCATCATCCAAACATGGAAAGAGTATGGCACAACTGCAAACCTACCAAGACATGGCCGTCCACCTAAACTGACCGGCCGGGCAAGGAGAGCATTCATCAGAGAAGCAGCCAAGAGGTCCATGGTAACTCTGGAGGAGCTGCAGAGATCCACAGCTCAGGTGGGAGAATCTGTCCACAGGACAACTATTAGTCGTGTTCTCCACAAATCTGACCTTCATGGAAGAGTGACAAGAAGAAAGACATTGTTGAAAGCCGTAAGAAGTCCTGTTTGCAGTTTGCGAGAAGCCATGTGGGGGATACAGCAAACATGTGGAAGAAGGTGCTCTGGTAAGATGAGACCAACATTTTTTGGCCTAAAAGCAAAACGCTATGTGTGGCGGAAAACTAATACTGCACATCACCCTGAACACACCATCCCCACCGTGAAACATGGTGGTGGCAACATCATGTTGTGGGGATGCTTTTCTTCAGCAGGGACAGGGAAGCTGGTCAGAGTTGATAGGAAGATGGATGTAACCAAATACAGGGCAATCTTAGAAGAAAACCTGTTAGAGTCTGCAAAAGACTTGAGACTGGGGCGGAGGTTCACCTTCCAGCAGGACAACGACCCGAAACATACAGCCAGAGCTACAATGGAATGGTTTAGATCAAAGCATATTCATTTGTTAGAATGGCCCAGTCACAGTCCAGACCTAAATCCAATTGAGAATCTGTGGCAAGACTTGAAAATTGCTTTTCACAGACGTTCTCCATCCAATCTGACAGAGCTTGAGATATTTTGCAAAGAATGGGCAAAAATTTGATTTATTTGAAAAAAAAAACTTTGAAAACCATTTATCATTTTCCTTCCACTTCACAATTATGTGCCACTTTGTGTTGGTCTATCACATAAAATCCCAATAAAATACATTTGTTTTTGGTTGTAACATGACAAAATGTGCAAACATTTTTAATAGGTATGAATACTTTTTAAGGCACTGTACTCCGAAATGTTATTACATACTATGCCATTTCATTTCTGTAGCCTTTTCCTTTGACCATTCTTTTCATAAAGGTGATTACAATTCTAGATCAGAGGTTCTCCACCTCAGTCCTCAGTTACCCCCAACAGGCCATGTTTTGGTAACGTCCCTTAGATAAAATAGCTCTTATTAACACCATGACATTGATATTGATTTCAAGCAGCTGTGCAAAGTAAAGGGAAACCTGAAAACCCGTTGGGGGTACTTGAGGACTGAAGTTGAGAACCACTGTTCTAGATCACCCAACGACCTGAAGTTGGGGATATAGCAACACATTTGGTGGATCAATCAAATGACCTGTATCACTTTGTGTCCCTGGCTTATTTTCTGTGTTTTTGTTTTTTGTTTTTTTTTTTTATACTTTTTTAAAAATGTATGTCTGGGTAAAATCAAGATCTATTCAGTACATCTTTGCACTACATTAAAGTGGTTGTAAACCTCAAACATTAAATATGAACAAAGTCTATAGTGTGTGTTTTGTCTCAATCCAGAGCACTAAGTGTCATTTCTGTCTGCTGCCTCCTTCTATCTGCTTGAGTCACTTCTGACAAGTTTTCCTGACACCGAGAAAAGAAGGTGCTCTGTGAGTGCAAACTGTACAAACTGTATAAATTCTGGACTTTGAATGGCTGTAGAGAAGAGAAGACTGTAGATAAATGGGTACAACTTATGTAGGAGCAATTGTTTCACCTTTATCACCTGAGGCCAGTCACTTCACCGGGTTGGAAGGGTTTGCAACCGCTGTAAAGCCCAACCCTGGGAAAACTAGCCACTTCCCGCCCAAGGCATGTCATATGACATCCTGTACTTTGAGTGGGGATATCTGAATGATGGGTGCAGCTACAGGCATCATCTTTTTTTCTGCTGGCGATTCCCTTCACCCTAAGAACAATCATAGCACCAATCCCCTCCCGCTGCCCTTCGGTGGTTCTACCGGCTCGCCCGTGTGATCGGCGAGCCGGAGAAGGAATACACCAGCGCCGGAAGTTGAGCATAGAGATTTCCAAGGGACAGATGGTCCCCAGCAGTCTCTATGACCTTCGGAGGCCCGGGCATGACGTCACGTCCGGACCGGCCATAGTAAACATAGCCGGGGACTCGGCTGGAAAGGCCGAGATCGTTTATTTTTTCTTTTGAGCTCGGTCTTTCCTTTTATAAGACCCCACATCTCTCCATAAAGAGGACCCGTCACACACTATTCCTGTTACAAGGGAAGTTTACATTTTCTTGTAATAGGAATAAAAGTGATCCAAAAATAAAAAAAAATCAAATATAAAATAATTAAAAAAAATGTGAAGTAAAAAAGTGTAAGTGTAGCGCTATAAACCTAAATAAGCATTAACTCCATAGATCATAAAACCAGAGTTAGAATCCCAATATCTTGGGATATAAACAAAAATTATGATAAATCAGTGGACAAATCCCAATTCAACGGACATACATAGAAATAATAAAGTTAAACCCTGTGCAAAGTACATATTACAGTATATATGTGCATGCTAGTGATACAAATTTATAAGTAGGGAAAGGATAACCAGTGTTAATTTAAAGTGCCAACATACACATCAAAAAATATATTAATATTTCCTTAAAACAAGCAGCAGTCCAGGCATATGTTGGAAAACTGATAAATATTAATGCGGAGTTCCACACAAAAATGGAACTTCCGCTTTTCGGAACCCTCCCCCCCTCCGGTGTCACATTTGGCACCTTTCAGGGGGGAGGGGGGTGCAGATACCTGTCTAAGACAGGTATTTGCACCCACTTCCGGCATAGACTCCCATGGGAGTCTACGCCACTTCCTGTCCCTCCGCGCTGTCTCCTGGGAAACACACAGCTCCCAGGAGATTGCGGGGACCAGTTACGATGTGCAGCGCGACTCGCGCATGCGCAGTAGGGAACCGGCAAGTGAAGCCGCAACGCTTCACTTCCTGATTCCCTCACCTAGGATGGCGGCGGCACCTGCCGAGAACCGAGCGGGTTCTCGGCGTCGCCTGCCGACATCGCTGGACCCTGGGACAGGTAGGTGGCCATGTATTAAGTCAGCAGCTACAGTATTTGTAGCTGCTGGCTTTTAATATTATTTTTTTTTTTTTTTTTTTTTTTGGCGGTTTAGGTGGACCCCCGCTTTATGTCCAAAGATGTGAAGAAAATCCTCGAACCCTAAGACCAGTATTCATAACATCAACACTTCAAGGGAGACTAGGATAGTAAGGGAGCCACCAGCAAAGGTGTCAGGAGGCTCACCAGATGATGGTGACTTGGGAAGGCTTATACCGCCCAAGTCGCAAAGGCTTTTAAACCAGCTGGCTGGAGGGGTACATCTCCTGGGACAGCCACAATGGATCCTAGATCAGGACAGCAGCTTGGTACCAACGATCACAGACAACACCATAAAAGTAATGCTCCAATGGGGGGCCCCAAACCGATGTTCACATACCATGCGAAAATAGAGGAAAAACTTGCATAGCGTGATACCGTATAAACTTTTTATTAAAGGAATGAAAATTAAAACTCGCATGTTAAAAAGTCGTCAAGGACATACACAAGAACAAAAGCGGCATATGAAGTGGGTCCACCCGACGCTTTTCTGCTAGTCCAGATGACGGCTTTTTAGCAGAAACGCGTCGGGTGGACCCACTTCATATATAAAAAAAATTAACAAAGAAAAGTAGGCCTTTAGTATCACTTTGCGAACTTGCATGCAGTGTAATGATTACATAGAACTTGAAAAGTGATCCTGTGCTGTGAATGGGCTCACACTATTGTACACTGAGAATTATTTGTAGAGTGAAAACAGAGGTAAGTAATAGCTGGTTATGCTTACAAATTATATATTGAACGAAAGACATCCGGTTTGTGCTGTCAGTGATAAGTACATGAGAAATACATGCAGCCTACAGAATGAGAGATGTGATACCATGTGGCTGTTTTTAGATATATATACCGCGTTTCCCCAAAAATAAGACCGGGTCTTATATTTTGGCTACAAAAAACGTACTAGGGCTTATTTTCAGGGGATGTCCTATTTATTTAGGGTTTGTACAATAATCTACATTTAATCAAATACAGTCATGTCATTTTCTGGAAAAAATATATTTCCTGATACTTTAAAGCATGATAGACAGCACAGTGCTTGTGCTGTGTCATTTACCCCTCGCTATGTTCTAAAAAACCTGGAATAAAACAATAAAATGTTTTTAAAGTTCCTGTGTCCCCTGTCTTCTCTCCCCCTATCAGCTCAGGAGACAGCATTGTGAAATTCTGTAATCCCAAAACCTTAGTTAACCGCTTCAGCCCTGGAAGATTTGGCTGCTGAATGACCAGGCCATTTTTTGCGATTGGGCACTGCGTCATCTTAACTGACAAGTGCGCGGTCCTGCGGCGCTGCACCCAATCAAAATTGATGTCCTTTTTTTCCCCACAAATAGAGCTTTCTTTTGGAAGTATTTGATCATCTCTGCGGCTTTTACTTTTTGCGCCCTAAACAAAAAAAGTGCAACAATTTTGAAAAAAACACAATATTTTGTACTTTTTCCTATAATAAAAAAAAAAAAAAAGTTTCTGAGTTTATGCCGTTTTGTATTCTTCTTCTACATATTTTTGGTAATACAAATCGCAATAAGCGTATATTCATTTTTTTTAGTTTGCGCAAAAGTTAATAGCATCTACAAAATAGGGGATAGATTTATAGCATTTTTCTTAATTTTTTTTTCTAGTAATGGCGGCGATCTGCGATTGATTTTTTTTTTTTTCGGGACTGCGACATTATGGCGGACACATCGCACATATTTTTGGGAACATTGGCATTTATACAGCGATCAGTGCTATTAAAATGCACTGATTACTGTAAAAATGTCAATGACAGGGAAGGGGTTTTCGGTGTGTCACGGGCGATCGTGGGAACCCGGCGGCCATTGCGACCGCCAGGGACTCGCATCGGCTCCGGGGGGGCAAGCAGCGGGTGTGCGCGCCGCCGGAGGACACAGTGGCCACAGGGCGAAGTGACGTAACATAACGTCCTTTCGCCCAGCCGCGACATTCTGCCACAGTTAAACTGCCTCGTCTGGTCGGCAAGTGGTTAAAGTCATTGTAAAATCATGTAATCCGTTCTGTAAAAAGATTACATAATGTGCAGTGTCTCCTTTTGTAACTTTTTATTGTGCAAAATACCTTTTACAGCGCTGGACGCTCACCTGACCCACCAGAGCTCTTCTTTCCTGCTCCGAGCACTGCAGAGGGAAGGGCCGCTGATGTCAGCTGGGAGGAGAGGAGAAGGTTTCAGACGGGTCACGTGAGCGCCCAGCGGCGCTGTAAATAAGGTATTTTCCTCAATAAATTTACACAAGGAGACACCCTGCACATTATATAATCTTTTTACAAAACGGATTACATGATTTTACAAGGACTTTAACAAGGGCTTATTTTTGGGGTAGGGCTTATATTGCAGCCATCCCCAAACATCACGCTAGGTCTTATTTTCGGGGAAACGGGGTAATAACTACTGTCCGTCCGCCCCATAGATTTACTGCTACAGGGCGGCTCTCCTGTGCAGAATCGCGTATATGTTATGATTAGTATTACTATACAGGATTTATATAGCGCCAACAGTTTGCACAGCGCTTTACAAAATGAAGGCAGACAGTACAGTTGGAATACATTTTGGTACAAGAGGAATCTGAGGGCTCGGCTCGTTGTACGTGATTCTGCAAATCCGCCTTGGGGGCGCATGCGCCGCCAGCGGTCGGCTTCTGCTGCGATTAATCACTGCAGTCGCTGATCTTCGGGCGCTGGATGTCCACCGGCACTCACCGATCGTTTGGTTAAACACACAGAACTGATCTCTGCCTATGTAAACAAGGCAGAGTTCTGACTGGGGAAGGGATGGATTTTGTATTCCTGCAAAGCAGGGAATAAAATCAACCTCTTCCCCTAGTAAAAAGCACCTCACACAGTACACACAAAACACTGGCTAGGCACACAGTTAACCCTTTGATTGGCCTAGATGTTTAACCCCTTCCCATCCAATGTAATTAGGACAGCGACCGTGCATATTTTAGCACTGATCAGTGTATTGGTGTCACCGGTTCCCACAAAGTGTCGGTGTTGGATTGTCCGCCGCAATATCGCAGTCGCTGATCGCCGCCATTACTAGTATAAAAAAAATTCCATAAATATATTCCATAGTTTGTAGACGCTATAACTTTTGCGCAAACCAATCTTTATACGCTTATTGGGATTTTTTTTAACCAAAAATATGTAGCAGAATACGTATTGGCCTAAATTTATGAAGAAATTAGATTTTTCTATTTTTTTTTTTTTTTTAATTGATGTGTTTTTTTACCAGAAAGTAAAAAATTATTTTTTTTATTTTCAAAATTGTCGGTCTTTTAGCGCAAAAAATAAAAAAAACTGCAGAGGAGATCAAATACCACCAAAAGAAAGTTCTATTTGTGGGGAAAAAAAGTTAACAATTTTTTCTTGGGTACAGCGTTGCACGACCGCGCAAGTGCCGGTTAAAGCAAGACAGTGGCGTATCACAAAAAAAATGGCCTGGTCATGAAGGGGGGGGGGGGGGGCGGGGTAAATCTTCCAAAGGTCAAGTGATTAATTATACAGCCAGGTATTGGAATGATAAAGGTAACCGGTCGACACAATAACATTTATGGGACGTGCGAAAGGGTGCTGTGCATTTACCACAACTGGGATCAATCAGCGTTCAATCGCATGCAATGGCTAAAGACAGCCAGGTGAATTTCACAAATGACTAAAAATAATTTGCAGGTTAAATTAGTTAGGCTTAAAGTTACAACTAAAACTACAAATATAATATATTGCAGCTTACCAATCATTACATGTGGTGGCTGCATTTGTTTTCTCATTTTTTTAGGCTTTTCCTCCCTCTGTTTTCACCTGGTGATCTGGCCAGTAACACACCACCCGAATCACAGCACTCCCCACTCTGGATGAAGGAGCGCAAGAGGCATATTTGGACAGCAGCATTGTCAGTCTGTGAGAAGGGGAGTGTTAGATGTACTAGCAGATTTAAATACACTAGCAAATGGAAGCCTGACTCCAGCTTAAAAAGCAAAAGAGCAACTTTTATTCTTAAAAAAAAAAATAAAAAATAAAAGTTTTACATAAATACAACTGATCACTGTAAACACCCCTGTCAGTGGTAAATGGTTTGTCTCATCCCTGTATATGATAAATTTGCAGGAGACCCTGAAAAACAACAGACTTACTGGCTGGATCACCAGATGAAAATAGAAGAAAGCCTAAAAAAAAAAAGATAACGAATGCAGACATCACATCTAAGAATTGGTAAGCTGCAATATAATAAATTTTTGCTTTTGGGTTTAATATTGTTATAATTATACAGGTATTGGAATGATATGCAGCCTGCAGAAAGAGACAGGTAGTACTGTGCATATGACGGCATGGTTTACAGTGTGGGGGGGGGGGGGGGGTTGAAGTATTTGATCCCCTGCTGATTTTGTATGTTTGCCCACTGACAAGGAAACGAGCAGTCTATCATTTTAATGGTAAGTTTATTTTAACAGTGAGATACAGGATAACAACAAAAATATCCAGAAAAATGCATTTCAAAAAAGTTATAAATTGATTTGCATTTTAATGAGTGGAATAAGTATTTGATCCCCTATCAATCAGCAAAATTTCTGGCTCCCAGGTGTCTTCTATACAGGTACTGAGCTGAGATTAGGAGCACTCTCTTAAAAGGAGTGCTCCTAATCTCAGCTTGTTACCTGTATAAAAGACACCTGTCCACAGAAGCAATCTATGAGATTCCAATCTCTCCACCATGGCCAAGACCAAAGAGCTGTCCAAGGATGTCAGGGACAAGATTGTAGACCTACACAAGGCTGGAATGGGCTACAAGACCATCGGCAAGCAGCTTGGTGAGAGGGTGACAACAGTTGGTGCGGATTATTCTCAAATGGAAGAAACATAAATGCTGTCAATCTCCCTCGGTCTGGGGCTCCATGGAAGGTCTCACCTCGTGGAGTTTCAATGATCATGAGAACGGTGAGGAATCAGCCCAGAACTACACAGGAGAATCTTGTCAATGATCTCAAGGCAGCTGGGACCATAGTCACCAAGAAAACAATTGGTAACACACTACGCCGTGAAGGGCTGAAATCCTGCAGCGCCCGCAAGGTCCCCCTGCTCAAGAAAGCTCATGTACAGGACAGTATGAAGTTTAATGAACATATGAATGATTCAGAGAACTGGGAGAAAGTGTTGTGGTCAGATGAGACCAAAATCAAGTTCTTTGGCATCAACTCAACTCCTCGTGTTTGGAGGAGGAGGAATGCTGCCAGTGACCCCAAGAACACCATCCCCACCGTCATACATGGAGGTGGAAACATTATGCTTTGGGGTGTTTTTCTGCTAAGGGGACAGGACAACTTCACCGCATCAAAGGGATGATGGACGGGGCCATGTGCCGTGAAACCTTGGGTGAGAACCTCCTTTCTTCATCCAGGGCATTGAAAATGGGTGGGGGATGGGTATTCCAGCATGACAATCACCCAAAACACACGGTCAAGGCAACAAAGGAGTGGCTCAAGAAGAAGCACATTAAAGGTCCTGATGTGGCCTAACCAGTCTCCAGACCTTAATCCCATAGAAAATATGTGGAGGGGAGCTGAATGTTCGAGTTACCAAACGTCACCCTTGAAACCTTAATGACTTGGAGAGAATCTGCAAAGAGGACAAAATCCCTCCTGAGATGTGTGCAAACCTGGTGGCCAACTACAAGAAACGTCTGACCTCTGTGATTGCCAACAAGTACTAAGTCATGTTTTGCGAAGGGGTCAAATACTTAATTCACTCACTAAAATGCAAATCAATGTATAACTTTTTTGAAATGCGTTTTTCTGGATATTTTTGTTATTCTGTCTCTCACTGTTAAAATCAACCATTAAAATTATAGACTGATCATTTCTTTGTCAGTGGGGCAAACGTACAAAATCAGCAGGGGGGTCAAATATTTTTTTCTTCTCACTGTAAAAACACTAATATTACAGGACGTGGGAAAGGGTGCTGTGCATTTACCATACCTGGGGCCAATCAGATGGATGTGACAAATCGTATGCAATGGTTTAAAGGCAGCCAGGTGGGTTTTGAATCAGTTAGACCTAAAGTGTTTCTAAACCCAAATCAGTCTGTATATGCAGTAAGGCAAGCTTGTTATACTCACTGTGGAACCTAAGGGGTTAATCCTCTGCAACGTTAAAAAAAAAAAAAAAAAAGCGGTTTGATCCTGTTCTCTGATCCTCCCCTTCTTCCACTGTCCCCAGTCCATCCCCCTATAGAACAGAGCCTTGGAGTCACTCTGCACATGCTCAGTTTGGTGTGCATCGACAGAGAATTTTATTTTTTGTTTTTTGGGAGGGTGCATGTGATCAGCACAGGGTCAATCAGCGCGGTCCAGACAGAGGGTCAGGGGTCCTGCAGCCTCATAGGACAGTCAGATGTAAATAAAGTCTCCTCCTATAAGCTTTAACCAGACACTGATAGAAGTCACAAGACCGCTCTGCTCCCAACTGCTGTATTTAGCAGTTTATATTTACAAAAATAATTGTATTTCCATGTTCTGTGTACTGTGGGAGACCAGATATAGTGAATGCAGGCTCCTGGGGAGACCAGATATAGTAAATGCAGGCTCCTGGGGAGACCAGATATAGTGAATGCAGGCTCCTGGGGAGACCAGATATAGTGAATGCAGGCTCCTGGGGAGACCAGATATAGTGAATGCAGGCTCCTGGGGAGACCAGATATAGTGAATGCAGGCTCCTGGGGAGACCAGATATAGTGAATGCAGGCTCCTGGGGAGACCAGATGTAGTGAATGCAGGCTCCTGGGGAGACAAGATGTAGTGAATGCAGGCTCCTGGGGAGACAAGATATAGTGAATGCAGGCTCCTGGGGAGATCAGATATAGTGAATGCAGGCTCCTGGGGAGATCAGATATAGTGAATGCAGGCTCCTGGGGAGACCAGATATAGCGAATGCAGGCTCCTGGGGAGACCAGATATAGCGAATGCAGGCTCCTGGGGAGACCAGATATAGCGAATGCAGGCTCCTGGGGAGACCAGATATAGCGAATGCAGGCTCCTGGGGAGACCAGATATAGCGAATGCAGGCTCCTGGGGAGACCAGATATAGCGAATGCAGGCTCCTGGGGAGACCAGATATAGCGAATGCAGGCTCCTGGGGAGACCAGATATAGCGAATGCAGGCTCCTGGGGAGACCAGATATAGCGAATGCAGGCTCCTGGGGAGACCAGATATAGCGAATGCAGGCTCCTGGGGAGACCAGATATAGCGAATGCAGGCTCCTGGGGAGACCAGATATAGCGAATGCAGGCTCCTGGGGAGACCAGATATAGCGAATGCAGGCTCCTGGGGAGACCAGATATAGCGAATGCAGGCTCCTGGGGAGACCAGATATAGCGAATGCAGGCTCCTGGGGAGACCAGATATAGCGAATGCAGGCTCCTGGGGAGACCAGATATAGCGAATGCAGGCTCCTGGGGAGACCAGATATAGTGAATGCAGGCTCCTGGGTTTACTAACACTTTAAGGCCCCTTTCACATGGGCTTTCCGATCGGGTATGCCTGTACGTTTTTTCAGGTGGACCTGATCGGACGCTCCATTCACTCCTATGGAGCGGCGGATGTCAGCAGTAACATGTCCACTGACATCCGCCGATTTTCGATCCTGTAGGTAAAAAAAAAAACAGATGGTGACCCTATTTTGCATTTGTCTGGAGGATCAGATCGGATGACAAGGCAGTCTATTAACATCCAATCTCCCCATAGAGAACAGTGGAGCTCTGACAGGTCTGTCTCAGCACAGTGAGCAGAGAACGGACCTGTCATCCGCCTCCTCGGGTATTAATGGATCGATTTCCCCCCCCCCCGCTGAGCAAAGCGGAGTCCACCGGCCGGGACCGCCCATGTGAAAGGACCCTTAAGTTGAATTCTAGTCATATACTTTTATATAAAAGACACAAATTTATTCCAAAGCTCTATTCATTAAATAATCATGAAATGTGTTTTTTATTTAATGCAATGTATCTAAATTTGACTTGGTACCAGACTCTTGCAATCTTATGTACAGCTGAGGTCAGACTAGGAAAGGAAGAGGAAGCACAAGCAAATCAGTAATGCTGCAGTGCAAGGTACATGCTGATAGACGGAGAGGGCAGAGTGACAGAGAGATCAGCTTATCAGTCTGCTGCTTGTCCTTTCGCTGTCCAGTCTCTGGAAGAGTGGGGGAGGGGGGAGAGACCTTTTAAGCGTTACCTAGATTTAGAAGACAAAAAAATAGTGTGTCTCTTCTGCCAGACAAGGCTGTGTGGTGTGACAGAGCTGTGCAAATCTCAGAACGTGATGGACAGAAATACAAATCCTTTGGCAAGTAAAACGGCTTCTATTTAATCAATATTTCCCCTGTTTTCCTGCTTTAAAGGACTGCAAAATAACATTGTTGATGGAGGTAGCTCCTGCATAAATAATACTTGTAACCCCAATTGAACGATCCAGTAGGGAGGGGGACGTTCCTCTGACCACCTCCTCTCCTGTTAGAATTGGGTGTTGCCTCTACTGCTTTTAGCAGGGAATCCTCCCAACACCCAGACATGCAGGAGCAGTGTGTGCAGCCGGAGGAGGAGGCGATGGCTGGAGGAACCTAAATTGCTGGATTTTTTCATGAAAACTGTAAGGCTTAGACCCCCCCATACTAGATTTTCTGCAGATTTTTGTCTTCAGGTTTACCAAAACCATATAATATGAGGTCAAACCTTAAAGGGGTTGTAAAGGTAATTTTATTTATTTTTAAAAATAACTAACATGTCATACTTGCCTTCACTGTGCAGCTCGTTCTGCACAGAGTGGCCCCGAACCTGCTCTTCTGGGGTCCCTCGGCGGCTGTTTCAGCTCCTCCCCGCAAGAACTATCCACCTTAATGCGAGCTCCCTCGCATGGTGGTTAGTTCTTGCGGGCGCGCTCCCGTGATACAGCCGGCGGCTATAGCCGCTCACTGTATCACTCGGCCCTGCCCCCCGGCGCGTCGCGTCATCGGATGTGATTGACAGCAGCGCGAGCCAATGGCTGCGCTGCTTTCAATCCATCCACTGCAGCCAATCAGCGACCAGGCTGAGCTGCAATAGAGATGACGGGAACGAGCAGCGGAGATTCGAGGTGTCGGGTAAGTAAAACGGGGGGGCTGGGGGCGGCGGTATTGTTAAAAGTTTTTTCACCTTAATGCATATAATGCATTAAGGTGAAAACATTTTTACCTTTACAACCCCTTTAAAGCCTCGCACACACGATCAGATTGTTGGCCAACAAAACCGTGGCCTTTTGTTCGAAGGGCGTTGGCCCAAACTTGTGTTGCATACACACAGCCACATAATTGTTGGCCAACAATTACAAACTTACTGACGTACTACGTGATTTTTCAGCTCTTTAGCGCCACCCTTTGGGCTCCTTCTGCTAATTTCGTGTTAGTAGAAGTTTGGTGAGTGTTTATTTGCGCTTTTCATTTCGCGCTTTTCATTTAGTTTCTGAACGGCCGTTCGTCAACCAGCCATGTTGCGGAATCGGAGGAGATAACGTGTTATTTATTATTGACCTTGGAGTTATTGCTTTGACATTACCGTATATACTCTAGTATAAGCCGACCCAAATATAAGCCGAGGCACCTAATTTTACCACAAAAAACTGGGAAAACTTATTGACTCGAGTATAAGCCTAGGGTGAGAAATGTGCAGCTACTGTAAGTGGAAAAGAGGGTCAGCAATGCCCATTTGCAGCCATAGGTCCCCTGAACTTCAAACTTGGTAGTTAAGGTTTCCTAGATGCCCCCTAGCTGCAGCCAAAATTTGGGGTCTCTGGACCCAAAGGGTCCCGAAATTACATTGCTGCAAATGGTAACAGTTGACTAACTTTGGGGCCCCGTATCTCGGGGCCACTTGGTGCTAGGAACCCCAGCTATAGTGCAGTGTGGATATAGTGTAGTGCTAGTTCCACTGGGTTTGCTCACCAAATTTGGGGTTCCTAGCACCAAGTGGCTCCGAGATACGGGGCCCCAAATTCGGTTCGGAAAATATCATTCTCTGCAAAGCAAAGTGCTTGACTCGAGTATAAGCCGAGGAGGGCATTTTCAGCACAAAAAAAGTGCTAAAAAACTCGGCTTATACTCGAGTATATACTGTATTTTTTTTTTTTTTTTTTTGGTTGAATAATAATGATTTGATTTGGTATATTTTCTATATTTTTGGATGCATAAAATGCACTTTTTGGTTAAGTTCTATTGGCAGATATCATGTCTAATTTTATTTGTTTTCCTTTTTTTAATGCACAATAAAAAAAATTGTGGAGAATAACACTTGGCTGTGTGTTTTTCTTCAAATGACAGTTTGGGAGTCGGCAGTTACATTTAAAAAAAATACAATGTAAAATTGACAAGGGACACCAACATAGTTGTACCTTTTGATCTTAAAAACTATGGGATAATGGTGTTGTGGTAACTTGCCCCAAAAAAAAAAAAAAAAAAAAAAAAAGCATAATATTATTCTTGATATCGCTAAAAAAAAAAAAAGCCTTTGAAAATTCATTTGCAATAACTCCATCAGTATTACCTGCAAAGCAGCTTCATTATTATCCCATTAAAGAAGAAGAGAATTGTGCGCTGCATTTCCAGATTTTATAATTTGCCGCGTCACGAATGTTAATTCTCCATCACGAACGCAAGTTTACAAGACCGACCGCTTCCGGCTCGTCCTTGCTTCCGAGAATGCGTGTTTGTACTTTGGACTTTTGTCCGACGGACTTGTGTACACACGCTCAGGAAATCTGACAACCGACATTTGTCTGGAAAATTTTAAAACCTGCGATCCAACATTTGTTCGCGGAAAATCCGACAATTGTCCGATGGAGCGTACACACGGTCGGATTTTCCGCTGACAGCCTGTCATCGAACATTACCCGTTGGAAAATCCGATGGTGTGTACGCGGCTTGAGAGTTTTTCAATTTATATGCAATCAGGCAGGCCCTTGCACTACATGGTTTTGGTAAATCTGAAGACCATAATCTGCAGAAAATCTAATGGTGTGTATGTATGAGGCTTGTATTGCCTCCTCACCGCCTGTTAAATCCCCCTAAATGCCAGACTACTGCTCCGCAACATGGTACATTGCGGCTCCATTCACTTGAATGCGTCATGTTTTAGCGGGTCAGTAGCGTTCACTGAACTCGACTGGGATTATAATTCCTGCCGCAAAGCACTGCAGCCACGGCATGTGTAGGCTCCCGGACGCTGTTTTTCCAGCTAAAGGGGGAGCAGTTAAGGAGGCAGCAAAAAAGCAGCTCAGCCACATGGTTTTAGTGCCCCCCCCTCAACCGCTAATTGAACAAACTCTAAAGGTCTTTTTGATTTTCTGTCTCTGCTCGCTCTCAAACAAAAAAAATATATATAATTTTGTAGGGAGTTTTCTTTGTAATGTCAATGAACTGAAACAAAAAAAAAAAAAAAAGTGAAATGAAGAATTGACACCAAATTGGCCATTTACAAAATATCTTGTTGTAAATTGAGGTAATCCACAACCTTGACTTGCCGCTGTCTTGTCATAAATCCATAGAAACGGGCGCTTTAAATGTTTTCCCAGACCGAGGTGACGAATGCAAAAACGTCTTTTGTGCCAAACGTCTTTTGGCACATCGGGGTCCACCTTGGAGCTCCTCTATCCAGTTCTGATTCTTGGCCTGGGCCTTATTTGTAGTCCCTGGAAGGGGGCAGGCGGTCCATTACAAAAGTCATGACTTTGTCCCGTTCCCTAAGTGGAGAGGTTGAGTTTATGCCATATAGTGACCACCTTTTCTGGGTGGCTGATTGTGTCCGTCCATTGGTTGGCCGCTTCACTGCTGTTACTGTCACTGCTGATCCACACCTGAGGATAAGAAGAATTGGTTATATTAACTCCTCCAATATAAGCCACCGATGTCATCAGTAAATCACTTTGCATGCTGCATACATATCAATATTCATTATAGATTCAATCATAAAGAAATTAATACACAAAGCAACCATACTGTACAGCAGGGATATGCAATTAGCGGACCTCCAGCTGTTGCAGAACTACGAGTCCCATGAGGCATAGCAAGACTGACGGCCACAAGCATGATACCCAGAGGCAGAGGCATGATGGGACTTGTAGTTTTGCAACAGCTGGAGGTCCGCTAATTGCATATCCCTGCTGTACAGGATTACCAAATCCATGATCATTTTGTGAAAAGATCTAGTTGTGCAAACCTTAAAGCGGTAGTAAACCGCTGTGTTTTTTTTTTTTTGTTTTTTTTTTTTTGTTTTTTTTTTTTAAACTGCAAGGCAAAGTTCTAGCATGCTAGTATGCGTTGCATGCTAGCACGTTATGTGAAACTTGCCTTAAAACAAAGCCCACCAGCGGTGCGTCATCACCACTGACGGGGCTTCCGTCTTCATCCTTCCGGGTTCGCGGACTCCGGTCCTTTGACTGGGCGAGCCACGATGACGTCGCTCGCGCGGTATGCCGTTCCTTCAGAGTGCATGCGCCGGTGACGTCACCAGCAGCTTCACAAGTAAATATCTCCTAAATGGTACACGGAGATATTTACTGTACCTATAGGTCAGTATTACTATTGGCACACAGCCCTGTAGCCTACAATGGCATGGCACTCCCCTGCCCCCCCCTTCCTTACCCCCTGCCTCCTCTAATATAACAGACTAGCTGTACTTGGAGACTGCACTGTCCATTGCTAACTTTCTTTTTAACCTCCCTGGCGGTTTTCCCGAGTGTGGCTCGGGGTTAAAATTTCAGTCCCATTAGCGGTAACCCCGAGCCACGCTCAGGATTACATCGCAGGATCCTGGTGTGGCTTTACTTACCTTGTCCCCGGGATCCTGCGATGTCCCCCGCTGTGTCCGTGGGCTGCGTCCTCCTCCGAAGCCTCTCCTTGCCAGGCTCCATTCCCTGCGAGCGTTGCGACGCACGGGGCGGAGCCTGGTGGCAAATTGAAAAAAAAAGTAAAAATCATAACACATACAGTACTGTAATCTTACAGATTACAGTACTGTATGAAATGATTTCACATCCCTTTTGTCCCCAGTGCTTTGGCCCATGCCCTGCATGCAGTTTTATATGATATATACTGTTCTTTCTGCCTGGAAACTGGAGATTGTCCATAGCAACCAAAAAGTGTCCCTTTACGTCAAAAGTGGCTTTAGACCAGCTAGAAAACAGCGATAGTAAATTAGAACACTTGCAGAATTGAGCGATAGTGAATCGTGGGGAAATTTATTTTATTACTATTTATTTTTATTTTTTTTAATTATTTATTTTTATTTCTTATATTATAATTTATGTTTTTGTGTTTCAAACTTTATCATACCCGGGATATCTACTAGACTCTAGTTTGGACAGATTTAAGTGTGTTATTGTTAAGAATTACAGAACTACAATATAAAACGCCAAATTTCCATGCAAAATAATTGTACCGCTTTCAGCACCTTATTATTATTATTATTATTATTATACAAGTGTGATTTAACTATACTTCTGTCTCGGTCTGATTCATGGTTCCTGATAGTAACATTACAACATTGAAAGCTGTAAACTGCAAGTGCTGGGTTAAGAATTTTAACAAATCGTTTACTATGCTCAATGTGTTAAACGAAAGAAAAGATTTGAGGGTTTAATACTACTTTAAGGAATATATAAAGGTTTCTGATTATCATTAGAAGGAATATAAAGTAACCCTGTGTTCACTTTAAAATCTGTAAATGTGTATCAGTAATGATAACCTGGTATGCGTTTGCATACCTTTTTTATACTGTGTATATATTGTGTTCCAGCAACCCTAAAGAACTATGGGGGAGATTTACTAAAACTGGAGAGTGCAAAATCTGGTGCAGTTCTGCATGGTAGCCAATCCACTTCCAGGTTTTATTGTCGAAGCTTAATTGCACAAGCTAGAATCTGGTGGAGCTGAACATGGTTGCCAATCAGCTTTTGAGTGCTCCAGTTTTAGTAAATCTCCCCCCAGTGATCCCATATTTCATGGCAATTTCGGGAACTAAAAAGTTCATTCAACCATAATGAGGGAGATGCAATTCTTTTTGGACAGGATTCACGACCCGTCTCAACTAAACTCACAATGGGACGAATTTAAAATGCATGTTCGCAAACCTATATCTACCAGAATAAACAGACTCAAACAGGCCTCCAGACTTGTACTACAACTGTCTTCAGATAAGCTGCAGGAATTAGAAACGACCTATAATTTACACCCCACTTCTGAAAATCTTAAAGTTAAACTCCAGACCCGACTGGTTACACAACTATGTACTGAAAAGGCTAAACAGCGTGTATTTGTCTGTAAGCAGTGCATTTATGGGCAGGGTGAGAGAGCCGGGAAACTATTAGCATACCTAGCCCATTTGGATGATAGACCACCGGTAGTGGTCTCCCTGACTGACCCAAATGGGAACAGTATCACAGACCCATCCCAGGTTACAGTACAATTCAAACAATTTTATGAAAACCTGTACAAATCTCAAAGCACCTATACACAAAGTGACATTCAAAACTACTTAAATAACATACAGTTCCCCCGCCTCAATCCTGAACAAATCAAATGACTAGAAGCACCCATAACTGCCCAAGACATCATTGATGCTATTGCCCAAATCTTATGCCCTGTACACACTACCGGTTTTGCCGTCGGAATAAACACTGAAGGTTTTTCCGACGGAATTTCGCTCAAGCTGTCTTGCATACACACGGTCACACCAAATTCCGACCGTCCAGAATGCGGTGACGTACGACGGGACTAGAAAATGAAAGTTCAATAGCCAGTAGCCAATAGCTTCCGTCTCGTACTTGCTTCAGAGCATGCGTCATTTTTGGTGCATTGGAACAGCATACAGAAGAGCGTTTTTTCCGATTAGTAATTTGTTCCGTCGGAAAAATATAAAAAATGTTCTCTATTATCTAAGTCTATCTGAATTTTTGACTTTTGATTCACTGGGACCAAACGGGCTTTATGCCAGGGAAGAACACAGCTATGAACATTAGAAGATTATATATGAACATCTAGGCACAACACGACAATTCTGGGACTAGAGTGGTAGTGGCACTAGATACAGCCAAAGCCTTCGACTCAGTCGAATGGCTATATCTGTGGGAATGCCTGCGTAATTACAGATTTGGCTCACATTTCATAAAATGGGTACAACTCCTAATATTAGACACCTAAGGCCAAAATATTTGTAAACAGCTGGCTCTCAGATCAATTCCCACTGGAAAGGGGTACACGCCAGGGGTGCCCTCGCTCTCCCCTGCTATATGCACTGGCCGCTGATCCTTTAGCAATAGCCATTAGGGCAGATCCCAACATAGTGGGTCTCCGACGGGGCCCGACTGCCCAAAAAATAGGGCTGTATGCAGACAACACCATACTATACTTAGCGGACCAGGGACCATAAACTCCAAGCTGCACTGAGGATCATTGAAAAGATGGGAAGCTACTCCCAGGGCTGCGAATAAACTGGGACAAATCCCAGATCCTCCCCATAGATATTTTTTCTCCCCCCTCCCTCGAACCCTGCACTACCTTTTACATAGAGTCTCGAAGATGAGATACCTGGGGGTAGAAGTCACTAGGAACCTAGGAGACTACACGCCTTTAAATATAGAACCACTGTTTGAACGAATCAAATCCAAAACACAGGCGTGGTCTAGACTACCACTGGGGGTGATGGGATGAGTAAATATAATAAAAATTATTATTTTACAGGATTTATATAGCGCCAACAGTTTACGCAGCACTTTATAATATAAAAGGGAGACAATACAGTTATAATACAATAAAATACAAGAGGATTAGGAGGGCCCTGCTCAGAAGAGCTTACAATCTAATAGGGTGGGGCAGGTGGTACAAAAGGTTGTGACTGTGGGGCATGAGCTGATGGAAGTGGTAAAAGTTTAGTTAGAGAGGTGATAGGCTTTCCTGAAGAGATGAGTTTTCAGGGATCGCCTGAAGGTAGCAGGAGTAGGGGAAAGCCGGACAGGTGGAGGTAGCGAGTTCCAGAGGATGGGAGAGGCTCTGGAGAAATCCTGGAGACGAGCATGGGAGGAGGAGACGAGAGAGCTTGAAAGAAGGAGGTCTTGAGAAGAGCGGAGAAGACGGTTTGGGTGATAGTTGGAGACAAGATTAGTGATGTAGCTCGGGGCAGAGTTGTGAATGGCTTTGTATGTTGTGGTTAGTATTTTGAATTGAATTCGCTGGGTGATTGGGAGCCAGTGTAGGGATTGGAGGAGAGAGGGTTGGCAGACACTGAGCGGTTGGTAAGGTGTATAAAAATGATTATATTACCTAAAATTTTATACATAGTTTGGCATGCACCTTTGTATATCCCCTTAACAGATGGAAGCCATATTAAATTAATTTGCATGGGGAAACAGTAGACATAAATTAGCATGGCACATACTAAAGAACCCCATAGACAGGCACCTTCCATAATTTTGATATGGAGCTGCCCAGACATACAGACTTGTTGGATACAGGTAATTTGCTTTATGCATGATGCCATGGGCTCTCCAGTGGTCCTCAACCCAAAACTTTGTTTGCTGGGATTGCTGTCTTATGCGGAAATGGATAAATATCAAACAATATTTGTTCATGAAACTTTATTCTTGGCACGAAAAGTAGTGGCAAAACTTTGGATGCAGGCTGCACCCCCTACCACTCGGATATGGAAGAAGGATGTTAATGACACACTGCCATACAGAAAACGAATATACACGCACAGGGGATGCTCTCACAAATACTCTAAAGTATGGGATAGATGGCTGGAGGATGGTGAGACCTGTATATAATAAGGCTGCTCTTCTCCGGGTCTGTAGTCGCTCACATTTAAAGCGGGGTTCCACTCAAATTTTTAACTTAATCTTACCCCCTTCAGTTAATTGCATAGATGTTCAAATGCCACACGGAAATTTTTTTTATCGCTGTAATTACCTTTTATATTGTACTTTATTGTGGCACTTCCTGTCTCTCCTCCCATGGGAGTAGGCGTGTTTATTGCCTTTCCCCGGCGCCGCACTGTCTCCTGGGAGCTTGGTGTCAGGCTTCCCAAGATTCAGTGAACAATGATCATGCGCATGAACAAGCTGTGAATAAACAGCATTCACCGCATCCAGGAAATCAATGTTTGTGGGCTTCACATGCCCACAAGCAAGATGGAAACAGCCAGCATCACATTTTTAAAGTTATTCTTCAGTACGAAAACAGACAGAGGCGGAAATATTACACCCAAACTGTGAGTATTATTTTGGGATTAGCAAAGTGTCTCAATGACCTAAAAAAAAAAAAAAAAAAAAAAAGATTGGTCTCCGGACTCCCGCTTTAAGATACTAGGTCAGTGCAAACAGAAACAGGGATTTCCATTTTATACTTCATTTAAACAATAAATGTGAAAAAAAAGTTGCGCTACTAGTGGTTATAAAGGGCAAAAAAACAATAACTTGGCAGCCAGCATCAACAGTGTAGTGAACTGTATATCAAATAGAAAAAGATGTATAAAATGCAGCGCTAGTGTAAAGATCAAAATCCCCAGAGCATCCCCCAGGGATGGGTGTGAAACTGGTGGCTGCTCATTAATAAAAAAACCAACATCTAGTGAATAAATCATAAAAATCAAAAAGAGATATCCATGTGCAAAAAAAACAAATACATGAAATTTCTGTGAAAACAGTCTGTGATGAACTAAAGCTTAAATACTCCTCAATGAGGTACTGTATAGTCCCATGTGAAGAGAACATAGGGGTGATGCCTTTTCAACAGATAAGTGCAATTGAGCAGGCTTCTCCATATATCATTCACAGATGTGCATGTAGGATGATGGAAGAATTGGGTACGCTTACCGCAAAGGGTGGACACTGGGTCAGTCAGGCATTTGGATCATTCAATCCAGCAGATGCTTGGTGGGAGACTGTGATGGTATAATACACCTTGATGGCCACATTTGGAACAACGAAGAGTAGATGGTGCACACTAAAACCTCCAACAGGCAGACGTGCCTGAACTCGCATTTAATCACCAGCTGGATGGGATATGCAGACTTCAAATGGCAGCGTGTCAGATCACGGGAAAAGAAAAAAAGGGCTTCCACATAGTGCATGAATCCAAATAAAAAAATCTTTATTTAAAAAGTACCAAAAGATATAAAAAGTACAATCCACCTAGCAAGGTGGGTACAGGGGGTGATCACCCTGTACATAAAAAAATTGATTCGTTGTGTCAGAAGCATTTGTGCCCCCCCCCAATCCATACGCCCGGCTCCTAATCTACATGCAGAGCGCCCGACACATGTATTTCAATCTTTTTTTTTTTTTGAAGCACAGGATTAGAACCTGAGGCTCTAATTGGCTTCAAAATAGGATGGGCTCAGGGCGAAAAGGGGATCGCTGCCTTCACGTCCTTCTCCCACCCGCGCGGGGGGGGTTGTCGTTAGTTTGCTGCCCCACCCAAAATATTGAGCACCAGCCGCCACTGCATATAAGGTTTTACCAATCTTGATCTCGAACTAAGTCAGTTTACCCCTCACACTGCATGGGTGAGAACACCTGAGTACTCCCAAGACTGCACTCAAATCATTCCCCTTAAAGAGACCATAACCCAACCAGTGGGAACATATTTCTCTAATGCAGGACCTATCCCCTACATCCTAAACTGCATTTAGAGTCTAATATGCAGGCTGCAGTGGTGGTGATACAGGAGGCTGCTGTAAGAGTCCAGGGCTTACTACGCATGCACCAATGGCGCGTTGCCGCAAGAGGAAATCCGTGCCAATTGAGCATGCGCCAAAGACGCCTCCAGTGAGCCAACCCGCACCTGCGCAGAAGACCTGATGGAAAGAGGCAGCAAAATGCCCAGGATGCGCACAGGAAGTGACCTCAACCTAATGGAAAAAGGCGGGAAAATGCCCAGGAGGTGCACATGAAGTGACCTCAACCTGATGGAAAAAGGCAGGAAAATGCCCAGGATGCGCACAGGAAGTGACCTCAAAAGTCCCTATATAAGCCCAGCCCAGACACTGCCAAATTGTTGGATTATCTTCAGTCCCCCCTTGTTCCTGTGCTAGTGTGTAATCTGTATGAACTTGTTGTGACCTGGAAACCTATTTGACTACTCTTGATTGCTGCTTGCCATTGACCTCTGATTTGGGACCTTGACCATTCTACTTCTTTGCCCCTTTTTTGAATTAACTGCCAGATTGGAACCGACCCCGGCTTGGATCTCGACCATTCTTCTGATTAACCCTTCTATACTTCGTTGCCAAACTGGACTTGACCTCGGCTTGGATCTCGGACTAAGGCTTGCACGGTGCTCCGCACCCCTGGCACCCGTGCCGCTTGGCGTCCACCAAGTCTCTCTCTCCATCTCCAGAGGCTTCAAGGACCCGAGGTGCAAGGGAGGCCTCCCCACCACTTCAGTCTTACCTCAGGTACGTGACCCTCGTGGCAGCTGCAGAATCTAAATGACAGTGTTACCTTCGTGCTATTTAGTATGGTTGGGGGAGTATAAATAATTGAGTGTTAAAAAATATGTTCATGCAACAGTCCCCATATCTATTAAAGCAATTTTGCTGTTTTTGGCTGGAAGTTTGGCGTAACTTCTGCTTGGAGATTTTTGCTTCCCAAGATGAGCTCACATGTGCTATTTTCTACAAGTTCTAGTATATGATTTAATACACAGCAGGATGTAGGTGTAATTCCTGAACGATGGGCTCATAAAGGGGTTCTCTGCAGATGTTAACACCACAGGCGCACCTGCATGTCTCCCTCCATCCTGTGTCGATGAACTTTCCCTGAATTCTGCAGAGAATCTGGCTGCCTTTCAAGACGAGGGGAGAGAACGCGAGCACACCAGCCTTGTCTGCTGTATTGAATTCGTTACACAGAGGACCCAGTGTTTGGGATGCTGAAAAGCGGCTCTGTTACTAAGCCCAGAGTACAAAACACAAGATTACCCCTCTCATATTGTCTTCTCCTTGTCTCTGTATTCCAAATTACAAACTGTCCTTCACTGGATCCAGTCCCAGAGACTCAAATTACGCCAGTATGTGAATTCCCAGGAGCAGACGTATATCATAAATCTGCCTCGAGTGAGCCCATCTAGAGAGGATTTTCTGTGGCGGCTAAAAGCTGGTACAAGTTTTGGACCAACGCAAAACAAAAAGCTTTCCACATCGAGGTGTTCTCCAGTGGGGCAGATCTACTGGTTTGATAGCCTATCTTCCTGCAAATTTTGAAGTACGCCCCTGAAAAATGTTGGCTTGTTATCTTCTATAAAAAAAAATATATATTCAGGCTGCAAAACCATTGGTGTGGTGCTTTTGTTTAGCTACACATTCAGGCCTCAATTTTCCCTTGTCTAGCCCACAAACGAAAGGAGAGAATATCAATCAATTCCCCCATCCACAGGGTGAAATGGCTATAAAAGTATATATCACACAGGGTTATCACTGATGCAGGTTGAGGGGCTCAAGGATGTCTATTTGGAGTGAAGACATTTTTTTTTTTTTTCCAGGATTGGTAACTCCTGGATTAGGTTTCAGGAGTGCAGAGTCTTTGAAGAGTTTTGGGAGGGATGAAGCCTCTAACCCTGCGTCCACATCACACATCTATCAAGAAATAAATATTTTCAGACTTCATAACCATCGGTGTGGTGCTCTGTTTAGCTATCCGTTCAAGACTTGATTTTCTCTTGTCCAGCCCACAAGTGAAATGGGAGAATATCAATCAATTCATCCATGGTGTGATAGGGCTGTGCCTTGTCATGGTGTCAGTAAAGGTATATATCACACAGGGTTATCACTGATGCAAGTTGAGGGGTTCTAGGGTGTCTATTCAGAGTGAAGAAAACTGATTTTTCAGTTTTAATCTAGGATTGGTCATTTCTGGATTGGGTCCGGGGGCTTTGAAGAGTCTTGGGCGGGATGAAGCCTCTAACACTGTCCTCATCACACATCTATCAAGAAATAAATATTTTCAGACTTCAAAACCATTGGTGTGGTGCCCTGTTTAGCTACCCATTCAAGACGTGATTTTCTCTTGTCCAGCCCACAAGTGAAATGGGAGAATATCATCAATTCATCCATGGTGTGAAAGGGCTGTTTTCTCTTGTCATGGTGTCAGTAAGAGTATATGTCACACAGGGTTATCACTGACGCAGGCTGAGCTGCTCCAGAATGTCTGTTTAGAGTAAAGAAAACTGGTTTTGCAGTTTGATCCAGGATTGGCAATTCCTGGATTAGGTTTCTGGAGTCCAGAGGCTTGGAAAAGTCCTGGAATGAAGCCTCTAACCCTGTGTCCACATCTTACTGGAGACCAGCAGCCTGAGGTTGCGGGTGTGCACTGCCTTTTTAAGGCAAGGCGTTGTGGTTCAGGGCTCCTTCCTCTGGAGACAAACTGCTGTTGGAGCCTCCTTTGTGATGCGACACTAGGAGAGTGCCTACCCTGGCCTCAATAAGAGGTGGCCATGGCCAGATCCGACTAGGCTGTGGTCTGAAAGTGATACTAAGAGATTGTGTGTAACTAGTTGGGAGCTTGTGCAGTCCAAGGTGGGCAGAGTTGCAATAGCCGGGAGGCTGAAAATGTATGTTTTGTCGTGGTGATGCTGAAAACCCCTGTGCCCTGTGTAAAGTCTTGTGAGTTTATTTACTTATTTTTTTTTTTACTTTTAAATAAGTGGGCCAAAAGCCCTGAAAAATTATTTCACTGGCTGGACTGGAGTTGTTGAAAACAAATAACTTTGAGTGAAACCCCCACAATGGGCACTGCCAGCTCAACTTCCGGCTATGGTATTCACAGCCGTGGCAACCCTCGTGCCAGATGCAATGTGGAGATGAAGACCGAGCCAAGCACCTCTCTTGTCACAGATGCCTCTTATTGCCTCCTTGCAATTACCAATTACCAATATTCCATGCACATCTGACCTGTTTCAGGTATGGGGGAGTTTAAAGGGAGGTTTCTTAGCAGTATACTAGGCAGAGGGAGAACCTCAATCTGGTGATATGCATTGTAATATGGGGGGCCCAGAATCTCCAGCCACTTATATAAGTAAACAGTCTCTCTTCAAATTCAAAACCAAGCAAACAAAACTGCTCTCTTCAGCAAAGTAAACACAAACAGTCCATAATCCTGGTATACCGAAAATAATACAACCGCTCACCACCAGTATACTAGTCCCACTGCAGGGTTTGAGGTCCCCGCTATGGTATTTAAACTGCCATGGCAGCCCTCAAGCCAGATGCAATTACCGTTCGGCCAATAATTTTCCAGGTTACACAGTTGATTTTAAATATTGACTTTTGCTGAGATGGGTGGTGCTAGTAAGGCCTCCCACTGCTCCAATATCAGTTGATTTGATTCAAATATTGGACAAAATTCAATCTGTCTATGGGGACCTTTTATTCCTACACTTATTGGTGTAGAGAGAATCTATTTTGCCATGAAAGGGCAAATTAAAGGTGACTTTTTCAAATCTTATTGGTGCCACGTTTTTGATATTCCTCTCAATAAGGTCCATTATAAAAAAGGTTTAGAGAATAAAAAACATAAGAAGGGAAATGAACAGATAAGAAAGTGTGAAAGAAATAATCCGAACCAGCAGACAGAAAGCCAGCTTGGTGAATGTTTTCAAATCTGCCATCAATTTTGGTTTTTCAATTTTGAATTGTGCAGACTTTTTGGACTCCTGAACCCAAATGTCTGCAGATTTAAAAACCCGCTGCCGCATAACTTATGTATACGTTGTTGCTCACACACGAAGTCACTTATATTCAGTATCCTTCACATCCCTTACAATGCCTCAGTTTCTTCCCCCATGTGGTATCTTGTTTCATGTCTTTGTCACCAGTGTAAGCTAATCCTGACTGTTACACCGACCATTTAACCTTAAGGTGTATTTAAGTAGCACAATGGATGAATGGGTTACATTTAAGAGAGTGAAAGCTGCATCTGCCCCTCCTGTAATTTATACAAGTGACATTTCCATCTCCTGGAAAATCTTTTTTTCTTTTTAAGGAAAAGAGTAAAACAATCGTCCTGGTTCGATAGCTGAGCACTTTGTGCATACCCCATGAAAGAAAGTTTTGTTGCTGGAGAGGGAAGAGAGGAAATCTGTGACTTTACATTTTCTACTAAATGCAAAGTAAATAACCTCCTTGCCAGAATTTATGACGCACATGGGTTATTTTTTGCTAGTAGGCTTACTCTACTAAAATCAATGGCCATTGCCTGTGATTAATCACTGCCAATTAAAACGCAAACAGTTGTATGTGGTATCAAATGAGTGCACAAAAAAGTTGGAGCATTGCGCTGCTATTGGTGATTAAACAGTTCAGGGCAACTGGACGGGGCGATTGCTATTCCCCTAATAGATACCTCCAGCAATATCCCCCAAGTTTAGGACATTCTGTTATTCCGCCATGTATTTTTATTTTTTTTAAGATTCCCTTCTTTTTGTGTATGTGTGTATGTGTATATATATATACACTTTTTTTTGTAGGGGGTCTCACCATTACAGTCTTCTCTCTCTGGCGCGCGCTCTCTCTTTCTCGCTCTTTTTTTTTTTTCTCTCTCTCTCTCTCTCTCTCTCTCTCTCTCTCTCTCTCCTCCTCTCCTCTCCTCTCCTCTTTCTCTCTTTTCTCTCTCTCTCTCTTGCTCTTTTTCTCGCTCTTTCTTTCTTTCTTTCTTTCTTTCTTTCTTTCTTTCTTTTTTTTTCTTGCTCTTTTTCTCTTTCTTTCTTTCTTTTTTTCTCGCTCTTTCTTTTTTTCTCTTTCTCTATTTCTCGTTCTCTCTCACTCTCTCTCTCTTCTCCTCTCCCTCTCTTTTTTTTCTCTCTCTTTTGCTCTTTTTCTCGCTCTTTCTTCCTCTCTTTTTTTTCTCTCTCTTTTGCTCTTTTTCTCGCTCTTTCTTTCTTTCTTTTTTTTTCTCTTTCTCTCTCTTTTTCTCGCTCTCTCTCGCGCGCTCTTTTTTTTTTTTTTCTTTCTCTTTTTTTTTGATACTGTACACTTATAATTATTGGTTGTTCATTATTGCTATACTGTATATGTAGCCTCATTTCTGTGATGTGGAGTTAACTCTATTTTTCTATGATTGTTTTTTTCTTTCTTATATAATATTAAGAAAAACATATTCAACCTAAAGACTTCAGCTCTTGTATCTGTACACCCCCTATAGAGCAGAACAATTCTTTTACATTTCTGCTGCTATTAAAATAGAATTCTAGCTTCACCCTAACCCCCATCCCTCCTCCTAACACCCATGCTGTCTAACCCGTGTAAAAGAAAAAATGTATATACCTAACTATTTTCAGCCTGCTCCGGTCTGGTCATATGATCCCCCGTGTCAGCCAGCGGCGGCTGCAGGGGAGAGGAGAAGGCACTCAATAATGGTTGGAAAAGCCTGGTTAGGGTGTCCTTCACCCATAGGCTCCCATGCCCCAGCCATTGTTGGTGCTCCCTTCTCTCCCCTGCAGCCACTGCTGGCTGACACGGGGGGAGCCAGATCACACGACCGGACCTCTGGACACAGGCATTCTGCTAATCGCGGAAACCACGCTGGAGTTCTTGCAAATAATCGCAGGCAGGATGCATTCCCAAGTTTCAATGTACCCTTAACGATTTCTCTGGTCTCTGGTTATTTTTTTGCACTATAAACAAACAAGACCGACCATTTTGGAAAAAAAAACAAAACGTTTTTTACTTTCTGCTATAAAACATACCCAATAAAAAAAAAAATCAATCAAATTTCTTCATCAATTTAGGCCAATATGTATTCTGGCACATATTTTTTGTAAAAAAATCTCAAGAAGTGTGTATTGCATAGTTACATAGTAGGTGAGGTTGAAAAAAGACACAAGTTCCAACCTATGTGTGTGGTTATATGTCAGTATTACAAACCTCCAGCTTTATCTACAGGACAGATAACCATTTCAATTCTCTCAGAAACGCAATGTTGATAAATTGCCTATTACCTGACCAATGAAATGTTTCCTTCTGACGGAACTCCGGCTGTACAGTTTGATAAGAAAGTTAATTCCTTCTTTCTGCGTCAATGGGAACAGCATGGTCTCCCCCCAGTTCACCTGTCCATTCGACTGCTTTAACGATCGCGTTTTCTTCTTGTACAGGAGCCCCTCTATACTGAACATTTCGGCCTTGACGTAGAAACCTGGAGGAACAGCGGGCAAAGCAGTGGAAGTTAGCATTGTGTGTGTGTGGGAGGGCTCCTCTTTCTACTAAAACTTTTATCCTGGGCTAAAATTCCCTGTGTCTTGTGTCATTAGTGTAGTGGCAAAAAACTACCTTCCAGGTTAAGATGACTCGAGATCTAAATCTAATGAAAATAAATTCTAGTTTCCAGTAGTAGTAGCAGTAAGGCTAAGTTCACATTTGTTCTTTCTCTGAAAAGTGATCCATGGTGGATAACAGCCACATGTGTTGAACAGCAATTTTCACTGGACTTATGCACCATGGCATCTTTGACTTGAATGGACAAGTTTGACAGGCAGTGCTGCCTGTCGACTCGGAACTGACCCTACGATTAAGCCCCCGTGGGCAGGGCGAAACTTGTCAGAGGGGGAGTGGCCTTCTGGCACACATGCTGATCTTGATTCTCATGGTATGGTGGCTGGTTGGGAGAGCGGCGTCTTCATTTGATGTATGTATTGCTCTGGATGGGCATTTTGGTAGCCTGCTCCCCTCTTCCTGTGGATCTTTGGAATGTATTTCCCGGCTTGGAGTGACATTCAAAGTCTAGTCTAAGGTCACAAGCAGTAAGACTAAGTTCACTTGTTCTTTCTCTGAAAAGTGATCCACAGTGGATAACAGGCGCTTGTGTCGAACACAATTTTCAATGGACTTATGCAGCATGGCATCTTTGACTTGAATGGGCAAGTCTGACAGGCAGTGCTGCCTGTCAACACGGAATTCCCCATTAAATATGCTGTATCACATAGCACTGCAGCTATGGCATGCCCCCCTCTGGCTGTATGGTGTGGATAAGGTGCAGCTCAACTTCCTGTTTTTACCAGCCCCCCCAGATGCCTGTGTGAAAGGGGTCTAAATGAATTTTAAAACAAGCCCTCACTGACCTCTCTAGCTTCAGGTCGTGTAAAGCAATTCATCCTGAGCTCAAGTCTGAACGCTCTGCTCCTCTCTTTTTTTCATGTTTATATTAAATATTAAAAGTCAGGCTACCAAGTCACTGCTGGGAAGGGGAAGTAGGACGGGCTAAACTGCTGAAAATGTCTCTGGTGTAAATTTAAGGATAAATTGTGCCTGCAGCTATAAAGATCAGCTAGTGCTCATTTAACCACTTCAGCTCCGGAAGATTTTACCCCTTTCTGACCACACCATTTTTTGCGATCCGGCACTGGGTTACTTTAACTGACAATTGCGCGGTCGTGCAACACTGTACCCAAATTAAAATTGATGTCCTTTTTTTTTTCTTTTTTCCTCCCCACAAATAGAGCTTTCTGTTGGAATTTGATCACCTCTGCGCTTTTTATTTTTTGCGCTATAAACAAACAAGACCAACCATTTTGAAAAAAAAAAAAAAAACTTTTTTACTTTCTGCTATAAAACATACCCAATAAAAAAACATAAATCAAATTTCTTCATCAATTTAGGCCAATATGTATTTTCTGGCACATATGTTTAGTAAAAAAAATCCCAAGAAGTGTATATTGCATAATTACATAGTAGGTGAGGTTGGAAAAAAGACACAAGTCCAACCTATGTGTGTAATTATGTGTCAGTATTGCATTGTATATCCCTGTATGTTGCGGTGGTTCAGGTGCTTATCTAATAGTTTTTTAAAACTATCGATGTTCCCTGCTGAAACCACCGCCTGTGGAAGGGAATTCCACATCCTTGCCGCTCTTACAGTAAAGAACCCTCTACATAGTTTAAGGTTAAACCTCTTTTCTTCTAATTGTAATGAGTGGCCATGTGTCTTGTTAAACTCCCTTCTGCGAAAAAGTTTTCTCCCTATTGTGGGGTCACCAGTACGGTATTTATAAATTGAAATCACATCCCCTCTCAAGCTTCTCTTCTCCAAACTTTATTACCTTTGTTGCCCTTCTTTGTACTCGTTCCATTTCCAGTACATCCTTCCTGAGGACTGGTGCCCAGATCGGACAGCATACTCCAGGTGTGGCTGGACCAGAGTCTTATAGAGTGGGAGAATTATCGCTTTATCTCTGGAGTTGATCCATTTTTTAATGCCAATATTCTGTTTGCTTTGTGAGCAGTAGCTTGGCATTGCATGCCATTGCTGAGCCTATCATCTACTAGGACCCCCAGGTCCTTTTCCATCCTAGATTCCCCCAGAGGTTCTCCCCCCAGTGTATAAATTGCATTCATATTTTTGCCACCCAAATGCATTATTTTACATTTTTCTACATTTAACCTCATTTGCCATGTAGTTGCCCACCCCATTCATTTGTACAGATCTTCTTGCAAGGTTTCCACATCCTGCGGAGAGGTTATTGCCCTGCTTAGCTTAGTATCGTCTGCAAATACAGAGATTGGACCGTTTATCTCATCCTCCAGGTCATTTATGAATAAATTAAATAGGATTGGTCCCAGCACAGAACCCTGGGGAACCCCACTACCTACCCCTGACCATTCTGAGTACTCCCCATTTATCACCACCCTCTGAACTCGCCCTTGTAGCCAGTTTTCAATCCATGTACTCACCCTATGGTCCATGCCTTATTTTGTACAGTAAAGGTTTATGGGGAACTGTGTCAAATGCTTTTGCTAAATCCAGATACACCACGTCCTACGGGCCTTCCTTTATCTAGATGGCAACTCACCTCCTCATAGAAGGTTAATAGATTGGTTTGGCAAGAACGATTCTTCATGAATCCATGCGGATTATTGCTACTGATACCGTTCTCATTACTAAAAGGAAAGAGTTTGGAGAAGACGGGGGATGTGTAAGACATACGTACTTATAGACAGCGGAGTTAGTGAGCTGGGCAGGTGCTGAGCTTTGAGAATTTGGAGCTGGATGCGATTGTTTATGGCCTGGAAACATGTCCCAACCTGGAGCTCTGCTTGGCAAGACTGTGAAGAGAACAAACCAGACAGGGAATCAAATGACAATTCTTCACTGCAATAAAAGTGCAAGTAATATGCAAACTAGGAGCTCTCTGTCACCTGTCTACCTTTTTTTCCCATCTCAATCTTAATTTTATTAGAAAATTATTAGACAAATATGCATACATTAATGGCATAATCATACCACCAGTCAATTTACAAATACATTATACAAGCTTACATAACAAAAAAAGCAAAAACAAAACAAAAAAAATGGGGGCAAATGATGGCAACACACATGTCTACCTTTTTTAAGAGTCTTCACCCAACCCCCAAATACATTGTATTGTCTGAGAGCACCATTTAACACCGCAAGGAAAGGTTACATTGCATTGTTGGTGCACAGCTATGGTAGACCTGTTCATCTTAAGTTCCATAAGACATTGCAAGACCGACAACCACAGGCATGACTCCCTGATGGGATTTGTAGTTTCACCAGAGCTGGATTGCTAAGGTTGCCTATCTTGTATGCTGAGAAGCAGTAGCAATTTGGGAATAACTTTTTTCAGATTCACGAAAAAAAAAAGAGATATAAAGAACCCTATGGGACCTACTCGATATTGGGTGGATAGTCCTAAAGTTATGGCTGATCAATATATACTGTGTATATACAGTATGTACACCAATCGGCCATAACTTTTCACCACCCTACTAATATTGACTATGTCCTCCTTTTGCCGTTAAAACAGCCTTGACCCATCCAGGCATGGACTCCACTAGATCTCTGAAAGTACGCTGTGGTATCTGGCACCAAGCCGTCTATAGCAGTTCCTATAAGTCCTGGTAGTAGTGAGGTGAGGCCTCCATGGATCAGACTTGTCTTTCCAGAACATCCCACTGATGCTCCATTGAATTGAGATCTGAAGACTTGGGAGGTCAGCACCTAAAACTCCTTGTTTGTGTTCCTCAATCTATTCTTGAATTCATCAGACCAGGCCACCTTCTTTCATTGCTCTGTGGTCCAGTTCTGATTCTCACGTGCCCATTGTAGGTGCTTTTGGCTGTGAACACGGGTCAGCATGGGCAACCTGACTGGTCTGTGGCTATGCAGCCCCATACACAACAAACTGTAACTCAAGGTACAGTAGCTCTTCTATTGGATCGGACTACACGGACTAGCCTTCACTCCCCATGTGCATCAATGATCGTTGGCTGCCCATGACCCTGTTGCTGGCTCACCGATTTTTCTTCCTTGGACCGCTTTTGGTCGGTCCTGACCACTGCAGACCGGGAACATCCCACAAGAGCTGCAGTTTTGAAGTTGCTCCGAACCCAGTTGTCTAGACATTACAATTTGGCTCTTGTCAAAGTCGCTCAAATCCTTACACTTGCCCATTTTTCTACTTTCAACACATCAACTTCAGGGACAACATTTTCCTGTGTGTTGTGTGAAGTGGATGCGTGTCCTTCCCTCCAATCCGCTCTCAGAGCTCTCCTTACTGAGCTCTGCAGAGTGTAACTTCAGCTCCCCGCCCCGTATTCTGACAGCTCAGACAAGCTTTCTAAATTCTGCACTTGGAACAGATGTAGAGAAGAGAAGGCTGCAGATAAACCGCTACAAATTGCGTAGAAGGATCTGTTTCATCTCTGGGTATCACCCGAGGCCAGTCACTTCACTGGGTATATGTAAAGGTTTACAACCACTTTAAGGCTCCATTCAGACTTGTCCGATTTGTGGTGTGACTTTGGACATCAAAGTCACATGTAAAGTCGCACACCATTCTTTTTAATCACACCTATTCAGATTGGTGTGGCTTAAAGTTGCAGCAACTTTGAAAAGATGCCTGCGCTACTTTTGTGCAACTTGCAACTTTGGTGCAATTGCACCAAAAGTCATGCTCCAAAGTCGCACTTTAAGTTGTGTGACTTTGGAGAAGCACTAATGTGAATGGAGCTTAAGTATGAAAATGTATTGTAATTAAATGATACATATTCTCTGTGTTTAGATTATTCTATATACAGTATGTATAGGGGGCAGCAATACTGTATACGGGCAATGATCAGACAAAAATTTTCATACAGGCAAATGTTACAAAATGTTTCCAATGTGTCCTCGATGAACATGCGCTATGGTTTTGGAATTGTAGCCCCGGGATTGGCTCCACAGCGACTTTGTTTACATTTACTAATTGCAGGAGATAAGGCGAGTGTCTCTGAAAGGTCACAGAGAACAATAAAAAAGAGCAAACAATTATATATCCATTAGCTCAGAGTTATGTTATTGTAAAGTTTGTGCATGGAACTGCGTGTTCCCTGGAGTGCCATAAAAGACGCAGAGTTGTGCAAACACCTGCCACGTTTGGAACTTCACATCGACCCTGAGAATAAAACTGTGTACACACAGCCCCGAAACTTCAAAGATTCCTCCTTTGAAAGAAGGAATGTCTTCTACTGACGTCACACCAGAGAGTAGTAATATGTTCCGGGTATATCACACCTTGGAGGATAAATACGGATCCTTCACAGATGTTTATAGAAGGGCATATGTTTCAGGAATGCATCAGCTAGACTTTCAGGAAAACGCTGAGATACATTTCTAGTGAAAGTCGTCCTGTCCTTCCCATAAACGAAACTAGCAATAATGGGCAACGGTTTTTAAATCTGACCTCCGGCCTTGCCTTCAATCTTGCACAGTTGTACCGGTTCCTACCCTGGACTGAAATGGCTTAGGCCCCATTCACGCTTGTGCGACTTGGGATTGCAAAGTGTTGCATGACAAGTCGTTCCCCATGATTTCCAATGATAACCATTCATATATGTGCGACTTCAAGTTGTGCCGACTTCAAAGTAGTCCCTGTACTACTTTGGTCTGACTTTCATGCGAGTTGAGGTCCATAGACCTCAAATTTACACAGGCATTCCCTGAAATTGCACAACTTTTAAGTCGCGGCAGTGTGAAAGGGGCCTTACTCTGATTTCACTGCACACCGTGGGCTTCTCACTATGTGCATTGGAAGCTGCGGCACGTCCCGCCTCATTTGCTGCCAGAAGGACCCACAGCGTCGACTAGCCCAGGGCTCAAAATGTAAAGTCCTGAGCTACTACCCAGGCCTTAAGAGTTACTCGCTACCAGCTGCCCCGCCCCTAAACACGCCTTGTAAATTATCTCATGAAATTACACTGTTAAATGTTTTATGCAGAATTATTTTACAAAAATAAATATTAACAACTTCTTTAACAGTATTAACATAAAGCATATTAGTGTCTGTCAGTGCATCCTCATCAGTGCCCTTCAGTATAGCCTTATTAGTGTCCATCAGTGTAGGCTTACTAGTGCCCATCAGAGCAGCATATCAGTGCTGCCTTATCCGTGCAGCTTATCAGTGTCCATCATTGCTGCCTTATCAGTGCAGCCTATCGGTGCCCATCAGTGCTGCCTTATCAGTGCAGCTTATCAGTACCCAGTGTCCGGAATCTTCCTTAATTGGCCGTGACAGCAGTGGGGCGCCATTGGCTCCTGCTGCTGTCAGTCAGTGAGCCAATGAGGAGAGAGGGGGCGGGGCCAAGGCACGGCGCCATGTCTGAATGGGGACACAGAGCAGCGGCTCAGGTGCCCCCATAGCAAGCTGCTTGCTGAGGGGGCACTCGGCTGGAGTGAGGGACCCGAGAAGAGAAGGAAATGGGCTGATCTGTACAAAACCGCTACACAGAGGAAGTATGAATGACATGTTTGTTGTTTATTAAACGGAAAAAAAAGAGACTTTTAGTATCACTTTAAGCTGCCAGGAGAAAAGGTGTTCTGCCTAAAGCAGATCTCAATGCTTGTAATAACCATCATCATGTGTTGTGTTCTGTTCATTGAACAGGCCTGGTTGTGAGGATCACTTTATATGCCTCTATCTGTCACGGTGGAAATGTATTTCATAGAAAGTTTGCTAAATAAAACCATTTCTGATTTTCACGCCATCTTCCCCGAACTTTTATAAAACCTTCAAACCGATGTTTCATAAAGTCTTTGGAGATAACCGTGTGGTGACCCAACCTAGACTGGCGATGTCTTAAGTTTTGCTCACCGACACTTTGGAAGAAGGGACAACATCCAGCCAGTGGTCAGTCTCTCTCTCACTGAGGTCCCGCAGCGATATCGAACACTTGCTGATTGTTCTCTTTCGTGGCGTCAGGCTAAGGACCTTGAAGACCAGCCTCACTTTCTGTAGGGTTTGTAACTTGATGGCGAACACAAATGTCTCCATGAACTCCATGTCCTGCAAAGAAAGATAGTAAATTCATGCAAAGAAGAAAAAAAAATTGTTGGCTAAATCAATTTGGTGGTAAGCCCTGTCTGGCAGTTGTGGCATTTGATATATATATAGTTGGCTAGTGTGGACTTATGGTTGTTTATTTTCATTTAACCCAATTAAACTGTATGTCAGAGAAAAAAAAAATCTGTACATCTCTGCAATACATGCATATCTTCCCATGATGTTGTATCTCTAGAGTTGCAAGTACAGAAGAATACCGATTGATTAGCAAGAAATACAATTAATTCCTTTCTGGGCTGACAACACAGTGCCTTTTCAGCAATGAAATGCCAAGCAGCGTTGTCAGCCCTGTCCACTAAATTACATAACTTGCCTATACCTGCCCCCCCCCCCCCCCAAAAAAAGGGCTGTGCCTTGACTCCCGACAGCCTGCCCACACGCAATTTAAAGGCATAGTTCAGCTTTACCAAAAGACTGCCCATGCAGGTAAGGGGCGTTAGTAAAATTCCCACAGGGACAAGTGCTGGGAGTCCAGTTCCTATAGAGGTAATGTGGGCACTCCCCTGTAGAATTACACCTCCCCAAGAGCCCTTTCCCTTTAAAAGCACCAATCGCCTTTACAAAAAAACTGCCTATGTGGGTAAGGGGTGCTGTAGATAAAAAACAACTGCTCAGCTTTGACCAAAGTTTGACCAGAGTTAAATAATGCCCTTGCTATAGGTGCAGGCGATTCCCGAGTGTTTCCGAGTGTCTCTGGCGCGCCCCCCCCCAAATCTGGCCACATGCGATACTGTATACACTAGCAGTGACACTGGAACGAATTACAGTGGAACCTTGGATTACGAGCATAATCCGTTCCAGGAGTATGTTCGTAATCCAATGTACTCGCCTATCAAAGCAAGTTTTCCCATTGAAGTCAATGGAAACGAAAATAATTTGTTCTGCATTGACTTCAATGGTATGCAATACCGCATGCGGCCAGAGGCGGGGGCGCCGGAGAGCCTCGGAAATTTGCCCAAGGGACACTTTGGCGGACCTCGGAAAGACTCCGTTCACGAGCCTTTCCAAGGTCAGCCGAACTGTCTTCGGGCCTTTCCGTCTTTCGGCTCTGCTCGGCTCCAGCGCCCCCCACCTCAGGCCAAAAGCAGTACTGCACACCGCTTTTGGCCTGAATCCTCGTTTTGCGAGACAACACTCGCAAACAGAGTTAGGAATTTTAGAAATACAGTGCTCGGTTTGTGAAACGCTTGTTAACCGCGTTACTCGCAAACCGAGGTTCCACTGTATATGAGTTTCCATTGACTCCTATGGGGAAACTCGCTTTGATATACAAGTGCTTTGGATTACAAGCATGCTTCTGTAATGGATTATGCTCGTAATTCAAGGTACTACTGTATTATACAGGATTTATATAGCACCAACAGTTTTACGCAGTGCTTTACAATCAAAAGGGATTCAGATTTCTTTAGATTCAGATACATTTTTTAAACCAAGCCACAATCTAGCCCACCTGACCACTAGGGGTGTGTGCATGACAAAAACATTTGTTTCGGATTCATTCGTTAAAGTAGAACTAAAAGCAAAATTCCTTCTTTTTTTTTTTTTTTTTTTTTTTTAAATAGTAGAGAGGGATTACAAGACTTATCTTCTATTGCTGTCTGTGCCCCCATTAAGGATATTCAAGCTCTCTATTTGTCCTGTTTACTATTATCATTGAAAGTAAAAAAAATGAAAATACCAAATTTTAAATGGTGTCCTCAGAAAAGTAATTGATGGGAAATTTTTCGAAGAGGACACTACTTCTGATGATTTGGGGGTCCCCAAGGAATTCCCTTAATTTTCAGTGATTTCCTCTCACTTCCTGTGTGGCTATGGGACAGGAAGTGTAGGGAAATCTCCCTAATGGAACACAGTAGGCAAAAAAAAAAATTAAAAAAAATCTGACAGGGGTTATAATCCTCTTGCTCTATCCAAATTTGAAAAAAAAGTGCCTATAGTTCTACTTTAAAGCGGTTGTAACCCTAAAATAATGATCTATAGCATAGTGCTTCTGCAGTGTCATTTGTCCCATTTTTTTTTTTTAGAATGTAAAATACCTGGTTGATCCTGCCTGTTCCTGTGTCCCCCCCTATGTGTACTGACCACGGTAATCATGGCTGCTGATCTATGATACTGTGGTCAGTTTGTGCTGCCTTCCGTCATCCCGCTGTGTGGTCAGTCTCTCCCTCCCTCCCTCCATGCAAGTTTAGTAGTCTTTGTGTTGTGAGAGCCAATCTCCTCCCCTCCTGCCGCTATGGCTGTAAAGAAATGCATATAAATCACTTTTATCCACGCTGTTTTAGGAAGATATTAAATACAATATGTCTGTGTTTTTTTTTTTTTTTTTTAAGTATTCTAAGTACCTTCTTGCACAGTGGCGGTCACGTGACCTCCCTCTGCTGGCTACCATACGTCAGAGGGGAAGGAGAGCAGAGGGAGGTCACGTGACCGCATAGTGAGGCTGTG
>NC_133336.1:19583769-19664694 GCF_042186555.1 Aquarana catesbeiana
ATGAATGTGCACTTAAAATAAAAGACAAACAGTCCTTGAATAACAGGAAACCAGCACGGGAGATCCATCCAAAAGGTGCCCCAACAAAAGGCAATGGGATGAGGTGGTGAGAGCGGGACGGGGTGCTCAAAACAAAAGTAAAGAGAACTCACAACTTCCCCGCTGGCTATGGGGTCTGGCACCGTACAGAGCGACTCACCGGCTCCAACAAACTGTGTAGTAGACGTGGCGTGGACAGAGCCAATGCTCCGCCGTGAGGAGAGAAGCCTCACCGAGGCTCCGTGACGATGGATGATGACGTCAGCACAGGGGAGCCGCCGGGGTGTCAGCTGGTGGAAGCAGACCGCTGAATCTCCAGACTGTGTCTCCTCGAGAGTGAAAAACCTCAATAGTGGGTGGTGTCACTACACAGAATCCAATGATGGATCTGGGGGGCCGACCAGGAGAGAAATAGTACTGCCGGCAGGCTGATGGAGCTCACATCTGCCTAAACGGCCTGTGGCCCCTCAGGATGGGAATGATTTGATGATGAATAAATGGTACCAAACGGGGACTGATGGTAAATAGCCAAGCCAGAAGGGAATAGTGGAAATGATGATGCTGAATAAAAAAAACCCCTGCTGGCTGATAAGGAGCTTCACAAAAATGATTGGATAAGTGGATGGATGGATAAATGATCACTGTGACATGGCTCTGGATAGGACCACTGTCATGAGGTCGCCTTGACGACGCGTTTCGCGCATGAGCGCTTTGTCATAGTCCATAGTCATGAGCATCATCATTTCCACTATTCCCTTCTGGTTTGGCTATTTACCATCAGTCCCCCTGTTTGGTACCATTTATTCAACATTGAATCATTCCCATCCTGAGGGGCCACAGGCCGTTTAGGCAGATGTGAGCTCCATCAGCCTGCCGGCAGTACTATTTCTCTCCTGGTCGGCCCCCCAGATCCATTATTGGATTCTGTGTAGTGACACCACCCACTATTGAGGTTTTTCACTCTCGAGGAGACACAGTCTGGAGATTCAGCGGTCTGCTTCCACCAGCTGACACCCCGGCGGCTCTCCTGTGCTGACGTCATCATCCATCGTCACGGAGCCTCGGTGAGGCTTCTCTCCTCACGGCGGAGCATCGGCTCTGTCCACGCCATGTCTACTACACAGTTTGTTGGTGCCGGTGAGTCGCTCTGTATGGTGCCAGACCCCATAGCCAGCGGGGAAGTTGTGAGTTCTCTTTTTACTTTTGTTTTGAGCACCCCGTCCCGCTCTCACCACCTCATCCCATTGCCTTTTGTTGGGGCACCTTTTGGATGGATCTCCCGTGCTGGTTTCCTGTTGTTCAAGGACTGTTTGTCTTTTATTTTAAGTGCACATTCATATGTTGAAATCTAGTGCAATATAAGATTGTGTTACTGTGGGTTTAATTGCAATATTTTCTTACAACTTGGTTATACAATTCACCAGTTACTATTGACATTTTATAATCACTATTGGTTTTATTAAACTACTCAGTTTTATTTATTTATGACTGTTGCAGTTTGTTTTTATAATATCCTGAGCGCTGGGCAATATTTGTTTTTCTTTTGTTTTGATCTGTATCTACCAGCTACGGTTGGTCCAGCTGCATGGGTGTTCCTTTTACCTCCCTCCTCTCTTATTTATAAGTCATGCTACATATATATAAAAGATGCTACATTACATGGTGTGTAACTACACATGTTGCACACCGCATGCTTTGTTGGAGCTCTCCAGGTAGTCTACCATTGGCGCTGTGTTATTGCTGTTTTTTTTCTCAGAAAAAAAAACCCCCGAAGCTGATTGGTTTCTATGCAGAGCTGCACTAGATTTTGCACTCTCCAGTTTCAGTAAATCAGCCCCATGCATAAGATGCACTAGATCTCCTATTTTTTATTCAAAATTGTGAGTGACAGCCTTTAACTGTGGGGGGAAAAAAAATATAAGAGCCAACACATTTCAGGAGTTCACACATTTCCTGAGGGGCTACAATGCAAATGAAAAAAAAATAAAATAAAAGGTTGTTTTTTATTTTTTTTTTTAATTATAATTTTGTGAATGCTTGTATATTATTTAGATGGTATTACATTATATTTGCATTATATTGTTGGTCATTCATTAACCGCTTCAGGTCCGCCATACAGTAGTTTTACTGCTACAGGGCGTTACCTGTGTGCCAGATCGCGTATATATACGATACAAAAGCCGATCAGCAGGTGCGGGGTACCCAATGTTCGCCGCTTGTTGGGCAGAGAGGCAGAAAGCCCATCTGACTATGTAAATAAGGCAGATCACTGTTCTGACAGGAGGGAAGAATGTGGAATTTGTGCCCTTGCAAAGCAGGGAATGAATTGAATCTCTTCCACCTAGTAAAAGCACCTCCCACAGTACACCTAAACACTGGCTAGGCACACAGTTAACCCTTTGATCACCCCTGATGTTAACCCCCTTCCCAGCCAGTGTCATTGGTACAGTGACAGTGCAATATCGCAGTCCCCCGCTATAAGTTGCTGATCACCGCCATTACTAGTAAAAAAAATATATATAAATAAATATCCCATAGTTTTGTAGGCGCTATAACTTTTGCGCAAATTAATCAACATACACTCATTGGGATCTTTTTTACTAAAAATATTTCGAAGAATATATATAGGCCTAAACTGATGAATACATTAGGTTTTTTTTATTTTTTTTTTGGATATGTATTCTAGCAAAAAGTAAAAAAAAAAAAAAAAAATTTTTTTTTTTTTTTTCCAAAATTGTCGCTCCTTGTTTATAGCGCAATAAATACATAGCAGAATACATATTGGCCTAAATTAATGAAGACATTTGTGGGGTTTTTTTTTTGGATATGTTTTATAGTATAAAGTAAAACTTTTTTTTTTTTTTTTTTCAAAATTTACTGTCTTTTTTTGTTTATAGTTTAAAAAATAAACGCTTTCCTCTGTGTATAAATGATCCCTTGAGACCCCATTCACACAGGGGCAACACGATTTGCAGGTCGCCTCAGCGAGGCGACCTGCAAACGACTGCCCGGGCGACTTGCAAAACGACTTCTGTATAGAAGTCTATGCAAGTCGCCCCCGAAGTCGTACAGGAACCTTTTTCTAAGTCGGAGCGACTTGCGTCGCTCCCCTTAGAACGGTTCCATAGCACAGAACGGGAGGCGACTTGTCAGGCGACTAGGTCGCCTGACAAGTCGTCCCTGTGTGAATGGGCTCAAAGAATCCCATTGAGCACTTATTTCTGATACAAAGTGTGATCCCTACAACAAACTTTTCTACAGCATTACAGGTTTTCAGGATAAGCTTGGACTACGTGATGTTTACATACGATCTCCTCGTTTGGGATGTAATGCCGCGTACACACGACCGGTTTAGCCGTCGGAATAAACTCCGAAGGCTTCTCCGACGGAACTCCTACGGAATTCCATTCAGGCTGTCTTGCATACACACGGTCAATCCAAAGTCCGACCGTCCAGAACGCGGTGACGTACAGCACGTACGACGGGAATAGAAAAAGGAAGTTCAATAGCCAGTAGCCAATAGCTTCCGTCTCATACTTGCTTCAGAGCATGCGTTGTTTTTGGTCCGTCGGCACAGCATGCAGACGAGTGGTTTTCCCGATAGGAATTGGTTCCTTCGGAAATATTTAGAACATGTTCTATTTGTAGGTCCGTCAGGATTTTCGAAAAAGTAAGTCCGATGAGGCCTACACAGGATCGAAATAGACGAAGAAAAGCTTCCGTCGGACTTTTTCTGTCAGACGTTCCGCTCGTGTGTACGCGGCATAAGGCTCCCTCTCTCTTTCATTCTGCTGCTGGGTGAAAAGGCTGATTACTGACAGAACACTAACAAAAAAAGTATGTGTGTGTACAGGGCCTAAGAGTTTTTTGTATTTCTCGACGTTCTGTCTCAATATGTCGCTCTAACTTTTGCTGTCTCTTGTTACGACTAATGAACACGATACAATGCCATACTTGTGTAACCTCCCTATTAATATGTTTTTTAATATATTTGATGGCTATTGTTGGTGATATCTTATGTGAAGATTGCATTGTTCACCATGTTTCTTTTTATTCTTTTGCTACCACGTGCTTCATGTAAAGTCTCAATGCCCCCCCTTCCCCTTTGCTCCCATGTTTCTTTCAATAACATAAGATTGAATAAAAAAAAAAAATGCAGAAGTGATCAAATACCACCAAAAGAAAGCTCTGTTGGTGGTTTAAAAAAAAAAAGGACATACAGTACTTTTTTTGGGGTACAGTAACGCATCACCGCGCAATTGTCAGTTAAAATAACGCAGTGCCGTATAGCAAAAAATGGCCTGGTCATGAAGTGGTGGTGGGGGGGGGGGGGGGGGTAAACCTTTCCGGAGGTCAAGTGGTTAAAACAATACATTTGCAAGTTTTTATAAAATACTATGACGTGAATAAATGTTACATTTTATTACTCAGGTCCTAGGATTTTTGTAAACTTGCGAATGTCCTATAATTTACAATGTATTGGATTATATTTGCATTGTATTGTTGACCATTCAATAAAAATATACTTCTGGACTCGATCACCTTCGGTATGGCGCCCTTGCTACGTTTTACATATTTGAAGAACCTTAGGGGAAGCTGCAGTGCTGGAATGAAAGGAAGGTTAAAGAGTGTGTGTATATATACTGCCCTGAACAAACACAGAATTAATAGCATCTTCTATAGCACAGACTCATAAAAACAGGATTTTTTTTTTTTTTTCCATGGCCAACATACGCACTTTGCATTCCTCCCCAGTTTTTTTTTTTTTTTTTGTTATTAAACCCAAAAGCAAAAGTTCTATTATATTGCATCTTGCCATTTCTTATATGTGATGGCTGCATTCATTTTTTTCTTTTTGTTCTATTTTCATCTGGTCACCAATATGTTGAATTTCACAAGAACCAACTCCCCAGCAGATTGTACCAGTTAGAGAGATAAGACAAACCATTTCACACTGACGGGGGATGCTTACGATGATCGGCTTTTATTTATTTATGTGAAACCTTTACCCCAAAAGGAAAAAAAAAATGTTTTTATTTTAACGGATCATAAAGTGCGAGCTGGAGTTTGGCTTACGTTTTGTTAGTGTACCTAAATCTGCTAGTACATCTAACACCTCCCCCCCCCCTCCCACCAGGCTAACAATGCTGCTGCCCAAAGGTGCCCCCTGTGCTCCTTCATTCAAAGTGGGGGCGCTCTAATACAGGAGGGGTGTTACTGACCAGATCCCCCAGTGAAAACCGAGGGGAAAAGCCTACAAAAAAAAAAAAAAAAAAAAAAGAAAGAAAACCAATGCAGCCACCACATCTAATGATTGGTAAGCTGCAATATATTACACTTTGGGTTTTGGGTTTAACACCGCTTTAACTGCCCTATGAAGGGCACAACATCCTCCTTTTTTAAGGCTCAAAGCTTTTTTTTACCCTAATGCATTCTAGTAAAAAAAAAAAACCTTGTGTGTGCAGCCCTTCTTATACTTGCCTTATGCCGCGTACACACGAGCGAATTTCTCGTCAGAAAAAGATATGACGGCTTTTCCGACGGAATTCCGCTCAAGTTTGCCTTGCATAAACACGGTCACGCAAAAGTTCGCTGAAATTACGACCGTCAAGAACGCCGGTGACGTACAACACTACGGCGAGCTGAGAAAATGAAGTTCAATGCTTCCGAGCATGCGTTGAATTGTTTCCGAGCATGCGTAGGGATTTTGCGCATCGGAATTGCCACAGACGATCGCATTTTCGGATAGGAACTTTTCCCGACCGAAAAAATGAGAACATGCTCTGTCTTTTTTGCTGGCTGGAATTCCGCCAGCAAAAGACCGATGGAGCGTACACACGGTCGCATTTTCCGACGAAAAACTCTCATCGGTCTTTTGCGGGCAGACATTCCAATCGTGTGTACACGGCATAAGGCTCCATTTATACCTAGGCATTCTGGAATCGCTGCAGATCGTGTGTCGCTATTGCGATTCCGTTAATTTTCAATGGCACCCCAATTGTGGGGCGATTTTGCCACGATTGTTGCCCGACAAATTGTGGAAAAATCGCGGGAAGCTTGTCGCCCCAAAAAGTTCCAGAACTTCTTTTGGGCAACGGGCGTCCCTCTATTTTGTTTGCATGATTTTGCCGCGATTTGTCAGGCAACAATTGCGCCAAAATCGTTGCGCAATTGGGGAGCCATTGAAAATTAACGTGATCGCAAGAGCGTCCAGAGGTTTGCGGTGATTCGGGAATTGCAGGCAGAATCGTGGCGGTTCCACCCATGATCCAGCAACGCCTAGGTGTGAATAGAGCCTAAGCCCTATCTCGATCCAACGATGTGCATGAGAGCAGCGACCGTCCAAGGTCTCTCCTCATTGGCTCACACAATCGCACCCACTGAGACAATAAGGAGAGAGCAGGGGGTGGGTGGGGCCGAGCCATGCTGTGTGTGTGTGTTGGAATGCAAAAGAATTTCACCAGCACACCAAGGATCTCCAGAGTGGGTCCAAAGCTTTATTCGATGATCGCATAGTTACAGAAGATAGCAATGTTTCGGAGCCACGCATCCCCCCTTCATCAGGCATTGACGAATGGACACGCAGGAGCGCAGCTTGGGAGCGAGCTTGCTTGAGTCCCTTTATAGCAAAAGGCTTGCTGTTGGGGGCACACAGCAGAAGGGAGGAGCCAGGAACGCAGGCGGGGGACCCAAAAAGAAGAGGATTGGGGTTGCTTCGTGCAAAAACATTACACAGAGCAGGCAAGTGTAAGTTTGTTTTTTGTTTTTGTAACTCTTTCTTTTAGAAAACCGCTTGAAGTGAACCGGGCACACTATCCTAATTCAAGTAAACCAGGCTTGCCAGATACTGTAAGTGTAGCAGTGTACAGTGCCTTGAAAAAGTATTCATACCCCTTGAAATTTTCCACATTTTGTCATATTACAACCAAAAAACGTAAATGTATTTTATTGGGATTTTATGTGATAGACCAACACAAAGTGGCACATAATTGTGAAGTGGAAGGAAAACGACAAATGGTTTTCAAGATTTTTTATAAATAAATATCTGAAAAGTGTGGTGTGCATTTGTATTCAGCCCCCTTTACTCTGATACCCCTAACTAAAAGTCTAGTGGAACCAATTGCCTTCAGAAGTCACCTAATAAGTAAATAAAGTCCACCTGTGTGTAATTTAATCTCAATATAAATACAGCTGTTCTATGAAGCCCTCAGAGGTTTTTTTAGAGAACCTTGGTGAACAAACAGCATCGTGAAGGCCAAGGGACACACCAGGACCGGTCAGGGATAAAGTTGTGGAGATGTTTAAAGCAGGGTTAGGTAATAAAAAAAAAAAAAAAATATCCTTCCCACTATTGCTCTGCTGAACCGTAGGGTAGACGCACTACACAAGCATATGCAAACCCTGGTCTACTTTATCCTTTTGGGTGCCAAGATTACACTAGTGGGGGCCTGGAAAAAGCCCTCTATCTCATTTCTGGCAGCAAAGAGGAAAATATCCTGGATTATGTCACAAGAACAATTAGTAGCGAAGCTTCTGGACAAAGTACCTAAGTTTGAGGACATCTGGGAACCTTGGGCAACCTACTCTGGCATTTCCCTATGCCCGGGCATTACACCAGACTCTTAGATCCTTCTTGACCCCACCCTCTCCTTTCATTCTTCCCTATCCTTTCTCTCTTCTGCTCTCTCTGAGGCATTATGATGCCTCCCTCTCCTACTTCTCTCCCATTTTCCACACATATAGAATTTTATAGTTTACGCTTTAAAAAGAGCAACTGTCCCCCAGAGCGAGCCCTATATACCGCTAGGGTATGGAGGGGGGATGGGGGGCCCTGATCTCCGGGCCGCGGGGAGGGAACCACACACTCAGTTTGATGCCATGGAGGTGATGTGCGGCTGCCTTCTGGGGGCGGGGGGGGGGGGGTTAGGGTACTTCACCCAAAAAATAGGCGGTGTTTTACTATCCCAGTCTGGACTTGAGCCTCTGGGAAAGGTTCTCCACCTAGACAGAGGACCCAAATACCGTTGTTGCCGTTAGTGCTCCTCTTCACTATAAAAGTTACTTCTGATCTACATTTTGGAATTAAATAATAGCATACTGTCTCGTATATGATCTGTTACAGTTGACACTTTGTTGTAGTAATTCTTTGTTGCCAAACAGGCTGATATGTATTTGTACACTATTTGTTCTACTTGAAAATTTAATAAAAAATATGTGAAATATTGAGCATAAAAAAATTTTTAAAAAATATGCTGAGCTTGGAACGTCTCACGGAGCACTGTTTAATCCATCATCTGAAAATGGAAAGAGTATAACACAACTGCAAACCTACCAAGACATGGCCGTCCACCTAAACTGACAGGCCGGGCAAGGAGAGCATTCCTCAGAGAAGCAGCCAAGAGGTCCATGGTAACTCTGGAGAAGCTGCAGAGATCCACAGCTCAGGGGGGAGAATCTGTCCACAGGACAACTATTAGTCGTGTTCTCCACAAATCTGGTCTTTATGGAAGAGTGGCAAGAAGAAAGACATTGTAGGAAAAAAGCCATAAGAAGTCCTGTTTGCAGTTTGTGAGAAGCCATGTGGGGGACACAGCAAACATGTGGAAGAAGGTGCTCTGGTCAGATGAGACCAAAATTGAACTTTTTGACCTAAAAGCAAAATGCTATGTGTGGCAGAAAACAAACACTGCACATCACCCTGAACACACCATCCAGCAGGGAAAGCTGGTCAGAGTTGATGGGAAGATGGATGGAGCCAAATACAGGACAATCTTAGAAGAAAACCTGTTAGAGTCTGCAAAAGACTTGAGACTGGGGCGGAGGTTCACCTTCCAGCAGGACAACGACCCTAAACATACAGCCAGAGCTACAATTGAATGATTTAGATCAAAGCATATTCATGTGTTAGAATGGCCCAGTCATAGTCCAGACCTAAATCCAATTGAGAATCTGTGGCAAGACTTGAAAATTGCTGTTCACGGACTCTCTGCATCCAATCTGACAGAGCTTGAGCTACTTTGCAAAGAAGAATGGGCAAAAATGTCACTCTCTCTAGATGTGTAAAGCTGGTAGACACATCCCCAAAAAGACTTGCAGCTGTAATTGCAGCGAAAAGTGGTTCTACAAAGTATTGACTCAGGGGGGCGCTATACAAATGTACCCCACACTTTACACATATTTATAAAAAGAAAATTTAAATAATTTTCCTTCCACTTCACAATTATGAGCCACTTTGTGTTGGTCTATCACATAAAATCCCAATAAAATACATTTACGTTTTGGGTTGTAACATGACAAGGTGGAACATGTCAAGGGGTATGAATACTTTTTCAAGGCACTGTATATCCCTGACAGCCGCAGTGTATAAAGAGAACACTGGAGACAAGCCAATTGCTTCTTGTTCTTAGGTGACCAAACAAACATCCCGATCAGTCATATGATTCCAGGTAGTAAGCGCTTGCTCGCTGGTGCTGCGTCATTCGGTGTATTCGGTGACACTGTCATTTTCTTCCTCTGTGCCAAAAAAGCTTTTTAATAATCTCAAACCTATCCAAGAAGTTTAGGTGAATTGACGCTAGTATGCTGGGGATTTTTCTGTCTGTTGCACAATGAAGGTAAACCAGACCTGTCTCATCAATTCTATTATTCATCAATCGCGTTAATGCAAGCTTATGATGTTGTAGAGTAAATTTTGCAAGGTTTTTTGCAAATTTTTCTAAGAGTGCAGTCCATTGTGTTCATTTTAGGGCTCCATCTTGCTTATGGCTTTGTAATGTATGCATCGGTCAGACATAACTTTATGACCACCCACCTGATATTGAGTAGGTCTGTCTTTTGCCACCAAAACAGCCCTGACCGGTGCAGGCATGGACTCCAATAGACCTCTGAAGGTATGCTGTGGTATCTGGTACCAAGCCGTCAGTAGCAGATCCTTTAAGTCCTGGAGGTTTGGAGGTGGGGCCTCCATGGATCGGACTTATTTTTCCAGCTCATCCCACAGATGCTCGATTGGATTGAGATCTGGAAAATTTGGAGGTTAAATAGACACCTCAAACTCATTTGTTGTGTTCCTCAAACCATTCTTGACCCATTTTTGTGTTGTGTGGTAGGGCGCATTATCCTGCTGAAAGAGGCCACTGCCATCAGGGAATACCGTTTCCATGAAGTGGTGGGTTTGGTCACAGACAATGTTTAGGCAGTTGTTACGTGTCAAAGTAACATCCACATGAATGGCAGGATCCAAGGTTTCCCAGCAGAACATTGCCCAAAGCATTACACTGCCTCCACTGGCTTGTCTTCTTCCCATACTGCATCCTGGTGCCATTTCTTCCCCAGGTATGTGGCGCACACTCACCCGGCCATCCACATGAAGTTAAAGAAAACGTGATTTATCAGATTAGGCCTCCTCCTTCCGTTGCTCTGTGGTCCAGTTCTGATGCTCGCGTGCCCATTGTAGGTGCTTTTGGCTGTGGACATGGGTCAGCATGGGCACCCTGACCGGTATGTGGCTACACACCTCCATACACAACAAACTGCGCTGCCCAGTTTTTCTGCTTTCAACACATCAACTTCAGGGACATGTTTACTTTCTGCCATCTTCATCCCCCTGGCTTTCAGATGCCATTGTAATGACTTAATGCATGCTATTCACTTAAGCTGTCAATGGTTATAATTATGGCTGACCAGTGTACTTACCTGTCCAGGTGCCCATTATGGCCAGAGGCATCTCCTTCAGAACTGCAGAACATGAGGCAGTGATCAATGTGCAGAAAAACCCTTCTCTTTTTGCAATATGATGCCATACCTAGGACCGCATAAGGCCAAGAGCATAGAACAGACAGAGCAGTGATGGGGACGGGCACGTAAATATTAATCGATATACATCTACACCAGGGTTCCATGGAACTGTAGGGTTCCTTCAGAGGTTGCTAGGGGTTCCTTGAGCAATTTATGCCTCTCAGATAAGTTCCCACTGACACCATTGATCTTGTTAGCTATCTGTAAGAAGCATTCTTCCCAATGACCACAATTGTAAGGAACATTCTTCCCACTGACCATCACACTAATATATCATGAGTTGGGGATATTGTCATTTTTAGAAGGAGTTCTCTGATACCGAAAAGTTATCTCAAGGGTTCCTCTGCATTGAAGAGGTTGGGAAAAGCCAATCTACACTATATACTGTACAGCAAGGGTGCTCAATCCATGGCCGGCAACCTCATTCTCTGGGATGGTGGGTCAGAAAGCCCAGATCGCGATCAACGAGTTGCCAACCCCGTCATCCCCAGAGCATCAGAGTGCATGGAGCCGACAGCAGAGGAAGCAGGCAGCTGTAGAGGGAGCAGGAGCCGCATAAGCTGATGCTTTTTCTGTAGTGTCGGCTTCTGTCCCAGGCGGAATGATACCATTTACATTTTTGGTTTTGGGGGGGGCAGTTAAACTCCATGGTTCACTTTGGCCCATGACCAGGTATCAAACTACTTAAGTAGCCCTCATTCTTCCTTTTTTTTTTTTTTCACAAACCTCACAGCACAATTCTTACTTGTAACACAGTGATCCAGATTTGTTCCACGTCAGTGACATATCGCAGTCTGAAATTCAGTCTTCCAAATTCCCGCTCGTCTCCAGACAGTGTTATTGTATCTGCAGCAAAAAAAAAAGAAATGTCTGTTCACAAATCATTATCCTGGTAAATATTAAAGCTGACATGCAAGCAGATTTCGAATATACAAATCAATGCAGCTCTTTATTTACAGCACAACATTAAAGGTTTTTTTGTTTTTTTTTTAACACAAACAGTGTAATTGATCTGGTATCAACTGCTCACAGCCCACTGTATAGCAGAGCTCAGGGAGGGGACGGGAGACGCAGCACAATCTGTCCATGTGCTGACAAAAGAGCATTCTGATAGGAGGAGAAAGCGTAGTGACGGAGATGAGCTTATAACTGTGCTGCTTTCATTATCCAGTAACATGCAGGGGGAGGGTCCATCAAAGCCTGGGGTTAAGAGTAGTATGGGTTTTGTTTTTTTTAAATTGTACTTCCCTAGGTGGCTGCAGCATCAATCGGATGTTGCATCTGCCCCCCGCCGTTTCTAAGGGTGAGAACTGAGCGATCAAACACCGCTGATCATTCAGTTCTCCCCGCCACTCTGAGCAGAGAGCTGGTGACTGTCAGTTGCCACTGTCTGCTCTGACCTCCCCCCCCCATAGCACTAGGCGGTGGGAGCGGCTGAGGTGCCAGTCCGGTGCAGGCTCCCGGGTGGATCCCGACCATATGATCGCAACCTTTCCCCAGCCAGGACCCCGCTCTTTGACGTTAGTTTACAGAGGGCTTCAGCTGTCGGCTAAAACCGGTTTATAGGAGTGCAGAACGAACTGCACTCCTGTAATCCACAGTAGAAGTACAGCCAAACGAGCTTTGGTTGTACTTCTCCTTTAAGACCCCTTTCACACTGGTGCGTCAGCGGTAAAGCGCCGCTAGTTTTAGCGGCGCTTTACCGCTGTTATAGTAGCGCCTTTTTGGCCGCTAGCGGGGCTTTTTTAACCCCCCGCTAGCGGCCGAGGAAAGAGTTATTAGTGCCCGTGTTGCGGTGCTGCCCATTTATTTCAACCGGCAGGGGCGGTGTATACACCGCTCCTCCACCGCCCCAAAGATGCTGCTTGCAGGACTTTTTTTTTTTTCCCCCCTCCTGCAAGCGCACCGTCCCAGTGTGAAAGCACTCAGACTTTGACACTGGGGTGGCTTGAGAGTCGCTTTTCAGGCGGTATTTTTAGCGCTAAAAAAACACCCCAGTGTGAAAGGGGTCTAAAGGAAGTGAGTTGGCCATCATCCCAACTGGAAGGCCGAGGACATCTAGTGGTGGGAAAAAAATACTGCAATGGACCCCTCAGGGTTGAAGGTGAATATTGCAACAAAACCTGCCTTTCTAAATTTATTTTAATGGACCTATCATTTAACTGGGGTTTTAAAGTTTTTAAAATAACTTGAATTGTGTAAAACATATATTATTTTGGTTGGATCTCCTACGGGTTGAGTAACTGTTGTAGGTGGTGAGATCCGTGTCGAGTCTGTATGTCAATTTCAGCGAAGCCAAATAGTGTAAAATCAGCAGTTTTCTGGTCTTACCAAGACTGCGGTTACTGCCTTGTGAATCTTTCCTGGAGGAATTGCTGCTGCGGATGCTGGAGACAGAATCGTATCTCTAAAAAAAAATAAAAAAAAATAACATGACCTCTATTAATGGGGGACAACGGCAACAGATACACAGCAACCATTTCAACTGCCAGAGTATATAATACATAAGTAGATGTAATGCGTTTTCCTCTACCATGCTGTGCTATATGATCTAATAGACTTACAAGGGTGGCAACACTTTCCATAGTCTGCAGTTCTGCAAGCTATGTGTGACAGCCCCACCTTATGCCTAGCCTGTGGACTGTACCTCCACACTGGTGACACCCACTCTGAGCCCTCCCCCCCCGGTAAGACCACCTAAAGTACATCCGCATCCAGTGCTGGATTAAACTCTGTAGAGGTTCCTAGGCAGTGGAAACCTTGGGGCCCCCCCTTCCCCTTGCAGCTTTCTTGTGCATGTGCTCTAGTAGGATAACTCTGAACTAAGTAGTGTGCATGTCGGCTGCTGGATGGAGATGACCATCACTACTGTACATTACACGGACATGAACTTCAATGGCATCCCAGTCTTAGTCCGTAGGGTTCAATACTGAGTTGGCCCACCCTTTGCAGCTTTAACAGCTTCAACTCTTCTTGAAAGGCTGTCCACAAGGTTTAGGAGTGTGACTATGGGAATGTGAGGTCAGGCGCTGATGTTGGACGAGAAGGCCTGGCTCGCAGTCTCCGCTCTCATTCATCCCAAAGGTGTTCTATTGGGTTGAGGTCAGAACTCTGTGCAGGCCAGTCAAGTTCCTCCACCCCAAACTCGCTCATCCATGTCTTTTTATGGACCTTGCTTTGTGCGCTGGTCCAAATCATTTGGTGGAGGGGGGATTATGGTGGGGGGGTTGTTTTTCAGGGTTTGGGCTCGGCCCCTTAGTTCCAGTGAAGGGATATCTTAACGTGTCAGCATACCAAGACATTTTGGACAATTTCATACTCCCAACTTTGTGGGAACAGTTTGGGGATGGGCCTTCCTCTTCCAACATGACTGAATTTGGAATTTGTTGGAAAACGAACATACAAAACAAAATTAAAGGACTTTCATCTAAATTTGTTACATCCGAATCTCTGAATAACCCAAAAATTTGTCCGAATTTTTATATTCATACCAAAATTAATTGCACATGTCTAGCTGCATAAATTTCCTTTTTTTTTTTTTTTTTTTAGGCTGTCTTTCTTTTTTTTTTTCCCTGGTGATCTGGCCAGCAAGTCTGTTGTTTTTCAACAGAACACACTCTCCTGCAGATGTAGCAGTTAGGGGGTTTGGGACAAACCATTTACCACAGACAGGGGTGCTCACAGAGAACACACAGCTTTTATTTATTAATGCAAAACCTTTATCCCTAAAGGAAAATAGCTGTTGCTGTAACTGATTGTGTAATTGCAGTGTGAGCAGGAGTTCAGCTTCAATTTGTTAGTGTATCTAAATCTGCTAGTCCATCTAACACCCCCCCCCCCCCTGCAGGCTGACATGGCTTCTGTGCCTCCAGTGCACCTTCATCCAGAGCAGGGGCACTCTAATACCGGAGGTGTGGTACTGGCCAGATCACCAAGTAAAAACAGAGGGGGAAAAAGCCATAAAAAAAAGATAACAAATGCAGCCACCACGTCTAATGATTGGTAAGCTGCAATATATTATCTTTTTGGGTTTAATACTGCTTTACCCCCTCCATACAAAACCTGTGTGATTTTGTGTTGGCAAGCCTACTCTGCACATCTTTCAATCCAGTATTGTATTCCATAGAAGCCTCTAGTTATTACATCTCCAGTTATTACAGTCTATAATTGGTGTATTTCCAGTACCTGAATAACGCTGCTCAGATCATACAGGGAAGTGCTGAGACCCGAAGTATCAGACGTTTTGATGTTCCTCAAGTCGCAGACTGAAACAGACCCAGAGATTAAAGGATTTAGTTACAACGTCGAGTTCTTCCAAGCAGATATAGAGAAGACTTTTGAGACGGGAGCCTGGCAATCCGTGAGTGGACAATAATGCCGTATTGTTCTTTAGCTTCTCAAATCGTAAAGACGAACAGAAAATCAACCGTACTACTGCTCCAATAGTTTTTCATTCAAATTTAACAAGAAAATTACATAGAAAAGTCTTTCTTTCTTGAAAAGCAATTACCTTTCTAAGCTGCTCCATAATTCTTACTACCAGGCATACAAGTTAAAAATCGTCAGTTATTATTTTTGTACGTTTTTTAAATTCCATGTATTCATTAAGCCCTTCATGCCTAAGGCCTCTTTCACACGGGGGCCTCCGTTGGACAGACTCTGCTTGCTCAGCAGGGGGGATCGCTCCGCTGACAGGTCCGTCTTCACTCACTGTGCAGAGCAGAGACGGACACAGTCCTGCTCTCCTCTATGGGGAAACCGGGGGGGGGGGGGGGGGGGGTTGGGGGAGGGGAACGAACCACCTGTCCGATCCACCAGACTGATGGAAAATAGGACCACCATCTGGATTTTGCAGACAGGATTGGATAGCGGCGGATGCCAGCAGACATGTCACCATCCACGGCTTCATAGGGGTTAAATGGAGGGTCCAATCAGGTCCACCTGAAAAGCTGACAGGCGGACCTGATTGGACAGCCTGTGTGAAAGGGCCCTATGGGTAAAACGAATCTTAAAGTAATGGTAAACCCTCAAGGTTTTTCACCTTATTGTATTCTATTCATTAAGGTGAAAAACCTTCTGCTCTGCACCAGCCCCCCCCCCCCTCTTTTTCTTACCTGAACCCGATCGTTCCAGCAACGAGCACGAGCCCAGCCGCCGTCTTGCGTCCTCATTGGATAGATTGATAGCAGCTGAGCTATTGGCTCCCGCTGCTGTCCATCAAATCCAGTGACACGGGAGCTGGGTGGGGGGCGGGGCCGAGTCCTGCTGTCTGTGTCAATGGACGCAGCAGCTGGACTTGTGAGCGCGCCTGCACGGGTGCCCACATGGAATGCTGCTCTCCGTGGGGGCACCCGATGAAGAGGAGGAGCCAGGAGCGCCGCCGGGACACCCCAGAAAAGGAGGATCGGGGCCACTCCTGTGCAAAACCCTTACACAGAGCAGGTAAGTATAACATATAGAAAACTGAGGATGACCAGGAAAAAATGTAAATTGGTGCCCACACCTGTCCTTCCACCACTGCGCCTAGGATAGTTAAAAACACCTGTAAGCTGCCACTTAAACTGAAGATAATTGTAAGCCCGAACAACACCCTGTGGATGAATGGTGGCACTAAATGCCTAATGAAAAAAATATTTAGAAGACCAATCAATACACTCTTACTGAAGAGTGCAGAACTGGTCTAAAAGAGTCCAGTCTACCTATAACCAAATATAACTCTGGTGTATAAAGTGATGAACCACAATACACTTCCCTAGTGTGGTATAACCTCCACTTGGGACAATGTGAATCAAAAGTGCTATAAATGTATGTGCAGCAAAAAAAAAATGAATGACATAAAATAATGCATTTCACACAGTGACAATCATTAACATGGTGAAAAAATGATCAGCATTAGTGAATAAACTACAACATATTCTAAAAACGAAAAGCCAAATAAAAAAATATATATATAATATACATAGAAAATGTTGGTGAAAAGTCCACAATGTATTCGTGCCCAACGAAAAAGAGAAGAGATTCCAAAAAGTGAGTGTCTCGATTTAATAATCCTGTGCCGCGCTGACCACCACACCTCAGTGACATATATCCACACTCTTACGGATGGCAAACTCACCAGCTGTTGAGGCCTTACACTCGCGTGTTTGGCCGGACAAGGCTTTAACCCACTAGCGAGTGTAAGGCCTCAACAGCTGGTGAGTTTGCCATCCGTAAGGGTGTGGATATATGTCACTGAGGTGTGGTGGACAGCGCGGCACAGGATTATTAAATCGAGACACTCACTTTTTGGAATCTCTTCTCTTTTTCGTTGGGCACGAATACATTGTGGACTTTTCACCAACATTTTTTATGTATATTATATATATTTTTTTTTTATTTGGCTTTTCGTTTTTAGAATATGTTGTAGTTTATTCACTAATGCTGATCATTTTTTCACCATGTTAATGATTGTCACTGTGTGAAATGCATTATTTTATGTCATTCATTTTTTATTTGCTGCACATACATTTATAACACTTTAGATTCACATTGTCCCAAGTGGAGGTTATACCACACTAGGGAAGTGTATTGTGGTTCATCACTTTATACACCAGAGTTATATTTGGTTATAGGTAGACTGGACTCTTTTAGACCAGTTCTGCACTCTTCAGTAAGAGTGTATTGATTGGTCTTCTAAATATTTTTTTCATTAGGCATTTAGCGCCACCATTCATCCACAGGGTGTTGTTCAGGCTTACAAGTATAACCTATAGAAGAAATGGATTCTGGACAGCCGCACTCTGATAAAAACCTTTATTGTAATCAATAGTCAACGTTCATGTGACAACGGAAGCAGGACAGACAGCTGACGCGTTTCACAACATCATTGTTGCTTAGTACTTAATAAGTATAACATGTTTTTTGTTTTACAAAAAAAAAACAAACCTTTACAATCACTTTAATGCCTAAGCACAATTTTGCTCTTTGACGTGTTAGTAAAACTGTACATATCCCAACTACTTTGTGCATCCAGGTGGATTATACCACGTTTATTTTTCAGGAAAAATTGGTCTTTCATTTGGTAGCAAATGGTTATGGCTATCTCCTGATTTTTTTTTTTTTTTTTACTATCAAAGGAAAACCAAAAGAGTAAAAAAAAAAATCATATTTTTAAATTTAGCTGTATATTTCTTGTTACTACCATAATTTACCACCAAAGAACAACAAAAAATAAATTCTCCTGACAATCACTACTTTTACCATTTTACACAGTAGGGGAGGCCGGGATCTGGGGGTCCCCTTGTTATAGGGGGCTTCCAGATTCCGATAAGCCCTTCCACCCGCAGACCCCCACAACCACCGGGCAGGGTTGCGGGGATGAGGCCCTTGTCCCCCTCAACATAGGGACAAGGTGCTTTGGGGGGCTACCCCAAACCACCTTCCCCATGTTGAGGGCATGTGGCCTGGTACGGTTCAGGAGGCGGGGCGCTCTCTCGTCCCCCCTCTTTTCCTGCGGCCTGCCAGGTTGCTTGCTCGGATAAGGGCCTGATATGGAATTTGGGGGGACCCCTACGCAATTTTTTTTTTCTTTAATTTTGGTGCGGGGTTCTCCTTAATATCCATACCAGACCTGAAAGGGACTGGTAACGGACTGGGGGGATGCCATGCCGTTTTTTTCAATGACTTCTTATATCTGTATTGCCGGGACCGACAATTCATAATAGCCGCGAGTACTTTTAAATGACTTTTTTTCCTTTTAGAAATGTCATTTTGCTCTCACTGTTCTAAGCACGGGAGACAAGCGCCACTTTACAGGCATACTATAGACACCCCCCAGGTACGAAATTTAAAGGAATATTTCACTTTTATTGTTTCACTTTAAGCTTTATTAAAATAACTGCTCCCGAAAAAACAGCCGTTTTTAAAACTTTTTTTTTGCATTGATACATGTCCCCTGGGGCAGGACCCGGGTCCCCAAACACTTTTTATGACAATAACTTGTATATAAGCCTTTAAAATGAGAGCTTTTGATTATTCATGTTCGTGTCCCATAGACTTTAACGGTGTTTGCGTGTTCAAACAAATTTTTTGCTTGTTCTGCTGTGAACCGAACCAGGGGGTGCTCGGCTCATCCCTAGTGTTCAATACTTATTATACCCGCTGTGTGTGTGTTAGGTTCGTTGGTAAGGGGTTAATTATATAAAATATATTTAAGGCTTTTCTCCCTGGGAAGCACTTAATCTGCCATTGGGGCAGATGGTAAGGCAGCCTGTTTGGGTACCCTCGATAGAATATCATACTAGCGCCAAATTAGATAGGAGCCAATGAACCTACTAGCACGGGGTGTAGGAGGAACCAGAAGTACCCGGAGGAAACCCATTCATACACTGAAAGAACATGCCCACTCCATGCAGATAATGTCCTGACCAGGACTTGAATGGTAGTCCTGCAAGGCAGAAGTGCTAACTACAAAGCCATGGTGCCACCCTACATCTAAGTAACAGAAATTCTCAAATTTGTTTTTTTTTTTTCTGAAAGCTTACTTTTTTGTTAGATCATAACACATAAATGTGTAGCGGTACCCCTGTAGGGGCTGCTGGTTGTTGTGGTCCTTCTCTCACTCTGCACAGCCAGGCACACAATCTTCAGACACTCAGGAGTTAAGAAGCAGTTCTTGTACTTTAATTTTTTTAATGTTTTTATTGAGGGGAATTAAACTTGGATGGGGTAAGGGTAGTATGGGATGCCCACTTGATTGAAGAAATAAATAGTTGGGACTCCCAACTAAAGACACTCCTTGTATATACACCTCCTCACTTCCAGCTCCAGCACATCATTTCACCACTTGATTACCGATCTCACTTTCCAGCACATCACTGGATTCCTCACTTCAAGGACCAGCTAGCACTATGTTTTAGGCCTGGCACAAAAAAATGTAGGTAGTCCTAGTGCTACTGATCCCCTGCACCACATCTTCAGGCCCTGTCAGCCCTCCTGGCTGCAGCTGCCTATCTCCATTGCCCGTGCCACCACAGTCCAATCCACTGGCTTTGCACCCATCCCAGACTGCACTCTCCCAGTCCTCTCAGGCGTGCCTCCCAGTCCTCCTGACTGTGTGAACACTCACCAGCCCTCCTGGCTGCCTCTGTGGAACTCCTACAGACTTGCCCGGCAGTGTTCTCCTGTTGTCCTCTCTTGCTCCTCCTGTGCCTCCTGGTCTTGACACCTCTGTGGGCTGGCTGTAAGGGAGTCCTGTCCGCACCCAGGCCCAAGGTCACCCCCCCCCCCCCAGACTGGGGAGCTCCCTCAAAGGCCCCAACAGCCTACCACTCCATCTCCATCTTCCACCCGATAACCAACTCCTCCCCAACTGAGCTGACCCTGAGAGTTTGAGGGGGTCCTGCCCCCTGCCAATCCTAGTTGGGGATTGGACAGGGCCCTCAGAACACTCCAGGCAGCTCCACCTCACCTCTTCTTCCTTTCCAGAAGCTCCTAGCATGTTCTGGAAGGAGAGGGGAGGTCTCGGTGATGCTGCCTTTGAGTCACCCAGCTCTTCCTGGCTTCCTGCCAACCCAGAATCAAACACACAGGCTTGGCTGCCTGCCAAGCTTGCCTAAATTTTCCTACACTACAAAAAAAACCTAACTGTAGAGGCATACCCCACTTTACGTACCCTCACTTTACGTACACTCGCGAGTACAGACATACCCGCGAGTGAATGTAAAGTGCCTCGGAAGTACGGACACGTTGGCAATTATGGGAAATCTTGGTCAGCTTGATATGGCACTGCTCCCGAATCATAAATGACAGGGACACCAAACTTGGGGGGCACCGAGAGGGGACCCAGGACTACAATATATCCGATTTTGGGGTCGGATAACTTGCCTAGGGCATCAGTTATGCCTGTAAATGACTATTGCAATGCTGTACATGTATTGAGAAGTGAAAAAAGGTATTGCTTCACTTTAAGTACATTTTTGTTTTACATACATGCTCTGGTCCCATTGTGTACTTAAAAGTAAGGTATGCGTGTACATATCCGTTTATCACTAAAGGGTGCTACACCTGTTAACTCTCAAAAAAAGTTGAATTATTGCTGATGCTAATGTGGTGTTGTCATTTCTGGAGTCTATCACCACAGTCTGACTATGTAGCAGCATTCATATTTCAATGTAAGTTGTTCAAACATTGTCATGATTAATGTCCTAATCATCAGAGGAAAGTCCTAAATCATTATTTGCTATAGATTGCTGTGTAGACAATGTATCGGAGAAACAGGAAGACAAAGTCATAATATAACTATAAAGTGAGATGTTTGTCATCAATAAAGTGACCCTGCCAAGCAAGCATGTCGCTGTAAAGTAGAAGCAGAATACTTACCTTTCCTACGTTCCCCAATAAATTCGACTCTGTTGCTGAGAAAATGTCCCCCAAAGCAGTGGCGGCTGGTGCTCAAAATACTGAAAAAACCCCCAACAAATGCAGCCATTGTGCTCATCAAATGCAGCCACTGTGCCCCATCAAATGCAGCCACTGTGCCCCATCAAATGCAGCCACTGTGCCCCATCAAATGCAGCCACTGTGCCCCATCAAATGCAGCCACTGTGCCCCATCAAATGCAGCCACTGTGCCCCATCAAATGCAGCCACTGTGCCCCATCAAATGCAGCCACTGTGCCCCATCAAATGCAGCCACTGTGCCCCATCAAATGCAGCCACTTGTACCCCATCAAATGCAGCCACACAGATGTTGGGGGAGGGGGGGTATATCAATGAACAGGTCTTTTTTAAATACGTAACCCCAGGTTTTTACCTGAGCCATACATTCTAGCTGCGTCTGGGCTCATCGTTCCACGTCTGTTCAGATCGGGTGACATGTGCGTCTGGACGAAGCCCGGATTGTAGACGATGTCATAGTTCGCTCCATACTGATAAGCTGCAGACAGCTCCGTCTTCCTGTCTGTGAATGTGGCCCTTGCAGATCCTGAGTGACAGAAAGTAAAGGCATCAGATATGTGAGTCACAAGATGAGGAATTACTGCTGACATTAGAAGATCAGCGTGAAATAAAAGCTGTCACTTACCAAACTTTTTTTACGTAAAAGCACGTCAGACCTATTGTCCTCTCCCTCTTACATTGTTTTTATAGGGAATATTCTCCCTCTCATCAGATAATGACTCAGGTGTTGATTTAATGATGTAAAAAAGGGCTGAAATTTAAGAGCCACACCACTGCTAAGGTGTCCAGATACAACTTTATTCCATTAAAGGTCAGTGGTACAATTGAAGATATATCAAACGCGTTTCAGGGGTCTAAGTTCCCCCTTCATCGGGGCTAGAAAGAACATATCTGTACGACTGTACAATCACATTGTAGAATGTATAGTTCAATTTATACACATACCAGGTTTGAGTTATTTTTTTTTTTTATTAGGTTTAAAGTAGAACTATGGGTGTAATGACACCCCGAGTATGAAAGGGGTTAAAGCCGTTTAAGATGTTCCATTTCCGAACACAAAGGCAGCTACCGAACGCTTCAATCAGCCAAACAAGAAAATAATTCTCCCCCAAGTACGAGAATAGGCTCTGTCTTGAGGGTCAAACAGGAATGAACTTTTATTAAAAGGAATACAAGTCTTATATACAGTAAGACTCTGAAAATACACCTGTGACCAGAAACCTAATTAACATGAGCTCATTAACTAATCCCTTTAAGCAGGCTGGTCAAAAAAAAAAAAGCGCCCTGAGGCGATTCAGTTCGCATAGGTAGCGCTATACAAGTCACTCCATTCATTCATTCGTTCATTCATTCATTTATTGTTATGATAAATCAGGTTTCACTACAGGTCAGACTTGTTGTCACTGAGCTTCACACAGTAGATGATACATTATCATAAGTTTAAACACAGGACTCCTTCATACAATTGCAGGGTTAATTAGCCCAGACAACAATGGCTGAAAAAAGAAGCCACACTAGACTAATTTACAATATAGAAGACAACAGACAGGTGGCTGGAGTTGATGACATTAGCATCTAACAGTATGTGTCCCAACAGTATGAATCAGTCACTATTTGTAATATGGCAAATACAGGGTTCCCAGAGTCTGTGTCTCTTGGGGCTGATATGGACCTGAATCCAAAGTAACACCACCTCAAGGGTCCCCAGGCATACAGCTCACAAAGAACACCGTTCCCCCAAATGCCAGGGCCCATGATATGTCGACAAGTGGCTAGCATTCAGTCCCCTCCAAAAGCCTCTGTCCCGGCTAGGTCTGTCACATTGGGCAAAACTTTTTTTTTTTTTTTTTCATTTTGAATAGAGCAAGAGAAGGTTATAACTAGGGATGCACCAATACCATTTTTTTTTTACAATGAGTACGAGTACCAATACTTCTTTTTTTTTTTTTTTTTTCTTTTTTTTTAGTACTTGCTGATACCAATTACCGATACCTACTGCAACTGTTTTGTTTTAACTTCAGCTATTAGCAATGGTACAAAGCATTGAAAAGTTAATTACAAATGAAATCGTTTTTTTTTAATTTTGCGCTTTTTCAATGTGAATTGTGTAAATATATGTTAATATATATGTGTAAAAATATTCACTAACAAAGCAAACAAAAAAAAGTTTTGTTTGTTTATCATTTATAAAAACAGGAACATAATTAAATGGAGGAGAATAAGGAGTTAATTAAGGCTGATTAGAGTAAGGCTGATTAGAGGAACATTTGTTCATCCCTTTGATCTGCAGATGAATAAACAGAAATGTACAAAAAGAAACAATGTTTCTTTTTATGTTAGTGTTTCAGGGCTGAGCAATGTTTGTTAATAAACATTTCCGGCTGCTTTTTTTTTTTTGACAGCTCCAATTACCAGACTTCTTTAACACTGGTGAGACCCTCTGACAGCTCAAAGAACGGAGCCTGAAAGTATCCGTTTCAGGTATTGCTGCAAGTACCGATACTTGTGCAAATACTCGGTATCGGCACTGGCACCGATACTAGTATCAGTGCGACCCTAGTTATATCCCCTGTCCATTTTTTTTTTTTTTTCCGCCATCTGTGTCCCATTGGGGAGATTTACCTTCACTTCCTGTCCCATAGCCAAACAGGACGTGAGAGAAAATACCTGAAAATTAATGGATTCCCTTGGGGAACCCCCCAGGTCACCAAAACTAATGTCTTCATTGGAAGATTCTTTTTTTTTTTTTTTTTTTTTTTTGCTCCTTTTTGGATAAAGTAAGGGAGAGTTATAACCCCTCTCAGATTATTTTTTTTTTGCCATCTGTGTCCCATCGGGGAGATTTACCTTAACTTCCTGTCCCATAGCCAAAACAGGAAGTGAGATAAAACATCTGCAAGATAAGGGAATTCCTTGGGGACCCCCCCAGGTCACCAAAACTAGTGTCCCTATTGGAAGATTTTCCCGAATTACTTTTCGGGGGACAACCCAAAATTTGTGATTTTCTTTTACTTTCACTTTCAATGATAATGGTAAACAGGACACATACCAGAGGGTGAATCTCCTTAACGGGGGGGGGGGGGGGCACAGACAGCAATAAAAAAAATGGGAGGTGTTCTAAACCCTCTCCACTCCATTCAAAACGAAGAAAAAAGTTTTTCTTTTAGTTATACTTTAACATTTCACCCATAATCTATCTCTCTTTTTTTTTTTTTTTTTTTTTTTCAGCACCCATATTCTCATTTTTGTTCAGCACTCATGTTCTCGTTTTTATGTGATTACTTTAACACACTCATTACTATTGACTGTTTGGTTTTAATTATGACCCCGTGGATGTGGATATTGTATTGATGTCAGATTGACATAATAATCTCCTAGCCCCGATAAAGGGGACACTTAGACCGTTAGATTTTTCTTGAATTGACCTTTATTGGAATAAAGTTGTATCTGGACCTCTTAGCAGTGGTGTGGCGCTTCAATTTTAGCCCTTCTTATATTACACTACAAGCCAAAGAAGACTGTGGAGATCCTCTGGGGTGTAGAAGACGCATGCTTCTGTGATGTTTCGGTGAAGGTTTATTGATGCTTCGGTGATGCTCTTTTGAAGCTTGGCAGATGCCCTATGTGTGTGGATATCTCATACCTTCCTCCAAAACAAAGGGAAGCTAAAGCTGAATTAAAGCCTCTCAAAAGCTGTAGGTGCTTCGCCATAGAATTCTATGGAGGCTTTGAAGACACTTTGAAGCACCACTAAAGCTACATGGGGTATCATTTTTGAAGCAAAGCCAAAGCAAATGCAAGGTGTAAACAGGACTGTAAGCTAACCATTTTATTTAGTGACAGGAGCTTTGACTGGTGTTCAGAAAGCTTTAACAAAGCGTATTCGAAGCCTTGTTTTGAAGCAAGTATAAACTAGCCCTTAGTGTCAGATTTGTCCGCCTCGATGGCGCAGTCCCTCTAAAAATCGCTGATCACCACCATTACTAGTAAAAAAAAAAATATTAAAAAAATAAAAAGTCCCTAAATCAATCCCATCGTTTGTAGACGCTATAACTTTTTGCGCAAACCAATAAATATATGCTTATTGGGATTTTTTTACCAAAAATATGTAGCAGAGTACATATTGGCCTAAATTGATGAAGAAATTCAATTTTTTTTTTTTTTTTATTGGATGTGTTTTTATAGCTTTTGACAAGTTTTCCTGACAAGGGAGGTAGCTCCAGCACATGGCCTGTGATTGGCAGCCTCATCTCTGTCAGGGCTGGCCCTACCATGGGTCCCGTTTTTCTCAGGCGCCAGTTTGGGAGGAGCGGCACCAGGGCCATCTGATGGGCACTGATGGGCTGCACTGATGAGGTGGCACTGATAGGCTGCACTGGTGGGCACTTATGAGGTGGCACTGATGGGCTGCACTGGTGGGCACTGATGGACACTGATCAGGCTGCACTGGTGGGCACTGATGAGGTGGCACTGATAAGCTGCACTGATGGACACTGATGAGGTGGCACCTTTACGGGAAATAACAAAGATGTATAGTTGTTTTGAGAAGCATTAGTCCCTTGAATTGCACAGAACACACTTGCCTTTCAGTCCTTCCATGTGGGTGGGGCTGGTCAGGTTTCTCGGCTGAACATACGTCGGTGCAAATGTTGGAACGACAAATGGAATGGCTCTTCCGTCTGTGGGCATTTTGGAAAGCAGATAATCCTCTGTGCAGCCCACTTGCTGTTTCATTGATACAGCTGACATTGGAGGGTGATCCACAATGTGCGATCCTTTCCCGGGGGCCTCTACACATCCTGAGTCTGGCAAGGCTGGAAGGAGCAGAAAATATATTTAAAAAAAGGATCTGTACATCTACATTACCGTTGGGTTTTTTTGTTTTTTTTAAATACATGCATTTATTTGAATATATTTTTCAATTGCCACTAAAGATATTAATCCACTTTGTGTGCACCAAATGTATTTGCAAACCCAGATATCACCTTGTAACAGTGACATCATCACTGTTCTGTACATAGCCTGTGCAGCGAGCAGAGCTGTGGGAGGGGCCAAGCAAGCTCCATCCACTAAAGAAAACTACAGGAGGGGGCGGAGTTAAGACCAATGACCCTGCACAAGGAGATGGAGCAGCAGTGTGCGGTCTTTATTACAGGAAGTCTCACACTGGATTACTGCACAGATCTGGAAGAAATACACAAAGCTCACCGATATTCCAGGAGAAGACACATGACGAATCCTATCCCAGAGAGTAAGTGTGTAGAGTCAACACATTGAGAAGGAAGTGTGGCCTAAAAAAATAGTGAGACCCATCTGGGCAGCTGTGGTGAGAGGTGCTGGCAGAGAACTGTCCTGAAAATATTGCTGCAAGGCCTTTTTTTTTTTTTTTTTTCTGTGGCTGGGGTTCCTCTTTAAATAGCACAAAGCTATGTTAACAGTTTGGGATGGACAAATAAAGAATAACATGAGGGTTAAAATAATTCTTTCCTGCTTCTCCAGGCTCCCTTGGTATTAGTATTCAGGGCCACCATTAGAAATTGTGGGGCCCCATACTGTCTTCCTGACCTGCCCCTCAATGAGCCAATGGTTGTCTAAACTTTGGCTGTTTGGGCAGGAGCCGAACATCATAAATAAAACTAGTATTTCTACCACCCCTATATATGTATATAACCGTTTCCTGCTGCCAATGGCTCCTTAAGAAGCAGGAGTTGCTGGCACCCACCACATCCCTAGCAACCACTGACGTTACCAGCACAGATCTGATAAGCCTCTGTCTGCAGACCCCCACAACCACTGGGCCAGGGTTGTGGAGAAGAGGCCCTTGTCCTCCATCAGGTTCCAGCCTGCCCTGGCCTATTTAATATAGAAGAAGAGGTAAAACCTTTAACCACTTGACCTCTGTAAGATTTACCCCCTTTCTGACCAGGCCATTTTTTGCAAAACTACACTGTGTTGCTTTAACTGACAATTGCACGGTCATGCGACACTGTACTCAAATAAAATTTGTCATTTTTTTCCCACAAATAGTTTTCTTTTGGTGGTATTTGATCACCTCTGCGTTTTGTATTTTTTTTAGCTATAAACAAAAAAAAGACTGCCAATATTGAAAAATAAAAAACTATTTTTTACTTTCTGCTAAAAAACATCCAATAAAAAAAGTAACAAATCAAATTTCTTCATCTAGGCCAATATGTATTCTGCTACATATTTTTGGTAAAAAAAAAATCCCAATAAGTGTATATTGATTGGTTTGCACAAAAGTTATAGCCTCTACAAACTATGGGATATCTTTATTTATGTATTTGTTACTAGTAATGGCAGCGATTAGCGACTTATAGCAGGACTACGATATTGCGGCGGACAATTTGGACACTAACTGACACTTTTTGGGGACCAGTGACACTAAGACGGTGATCAGTGCTAAAAATATGCACTGCCACTGTACTAATGACACTGGCTGGGAAAGGGGTTAACATCAGGAGCTATCAAAGGGTTAAATGGGTGCCTAGCCAGTGTCTTTCTAAACTGTGGGAGGTGCTTTTCCTAGGGGGGGGAAGGCTTGGATCCATGTCCCTGCTTTGCAGGAACACAGGATCCATGTCTTCCCTACTGACAGAACGGGGATCTGCCTTGTTCACATAGGCAGATTGACGTTCTGCCCGTGTACTGAACAATCAGCTGGTGTCGGCGGCCATCCAGTCACGGTGGGAGCAAGCCACTGGCGGCTTGCATGCGCACGCCCTACCCGGAGGAGCAGTAAAACTGCTATGGGGCGGACCTGAAGCGGTTAATTTTAATTTGTCTGAAACCACAGCAGGGAACATTACTTAACCTCCTTCAAAAAAATTAATAAATAGTCTCCTCTCTGTTCCCGTCTTTTATTTATTTGCTGGAAGCCATGGCCCATGAGATTACTGTGCATGTACCCAAAGATATTTAAAAAAGCCCGCTCTCTGCCCCTGAACCCCCTACTAAACTGATGGGACCCCAGATCCCCACAGGAAGGCCTGCTCTAACCCCCTATTGGTTGGCCCTGCCCGTATTGCCGTTCTTGATCCTGAGTAATACCTTTATGGTAGTTTTCTTGCATACAGTTGACCGTAAAGGGTTACATCTTAGCATACAGGTGAGTGGTAACCATAAAGGGTTACATGTTGGCATAATGGTGAGTGGTGACCATAAAGGGTTACATGTTGGCATAATGGTGAGTGGTGACCATAAAGCATAAAGGGTTACATGTTGGCATACAGGTGGCCATAAAGGGTTACATTTTAGCAGGAAGACTGATGATAGCAGCAGATCATAGCGGAGGAGAACGGATGAGACACGGCTAGGCGGTGCAACGAGGTGATAATATGTGTGTACTCTATGTACGCCTTTAGTAAATAGCTGTGCAAACCTGGACTCTCCCAGTAAGCCACATTTGTACAGTGAGAGACAACGTCACCAGTGTTATTGGTACAATGTCACTAATGACATTTCAGTAAGTCCTCAGCTGGCAGAGAGACCAGGCTGGGTTTCCTGCAGAGAATTGCGTACCAGCGATGTTGAATAACCAATAGAACGCTAGAGGATCTTCCCCAAATTTCTAAGATAGAAAAAGATTTTTTTTTGGAGCCAAATTCATATATATATATTTTTTTATACAAGACACGTCCTGACCTCACGTGGTGTTTGTTCTACTTTCTACTTCCATCAGTTTGGAGAGTACAGACTGACCATAAAGAGTTTTACAAAAGACACATTTCCATATATGTGATCTCTCTTACTTGCCAAAATATTTAAGTATTGGCCAAATTCCAGCCAAAACTGTAATTGTATCTTTTGAGCTGGGAGAGATCAGAAGATATGCAGGTGTTGCAGACAATACGTTTTCTTATATAGGAATGGGCAGGGAAGTCAATACATAAGGTGGGCTGTTATGTCTCTTGACTGAGGAAGCCAAAGCAAACGAGGAATGAGATCATGGTTGAGGACTGGGATGGCTTGTAATGTGTCCAGCATTGTAACTTGTAACTTGTAGCCTGGCGGTCTTCAGGAAGCTTTACTAGTATTATTATGGAGGGGGGAGGAGGGATAGTTATCAGATGAGTCAGGAAAGAAAGTGAGGAGAAAAGAGAAAAAAAAGGGGGGGGGAGATAAGGGTGACATGTGGGTAGGGCGGCATCTTGGTGTGTTAGGAGGGTCTTTGCTGTTAGCTGGATGTTGGAGCCAACAGCACAAGTCTCTGCCCCGCTCCTCTCCTTGCTAGAACCGTGACCCTCCTGCTGAGGCTCCGCCATATTGTTCCGCACTCTACACTAGAGTCCTTCACACCACATACCTGGCTGTTGACCTTTATATCTCTCAAGAAAAGGAATGTCCACACATAGAGTTTCTGCACTTTACTGGTGGCATTTGAGAAATGGCACAACAGTTACATCACATTAACCTATATTCAGGGTTGCTTGACAGTACATAGTCAATCACATTTAGTGCACGGTTTGCAGTAGTCACATGTGAAAGTATCGTGCAGTACTTTAAAGCGGCCATCTCCCTTTAACAGTCTCTCCTTCCACCTGGGGTCATTAGTACTCACTGGAATAGGACCACTATGGTCACCTCCTCCCATGAGTACACCTCTCTCGTGGGATTCTCCAAGGCGATAGCCTCACTCAGGCAACTCTTGGCCAGGCCTATAAGGCCTTTCGCATCCCGCCTTCATAAGGGTCAGAGAGTTCATAGCCTTCTCTTTTGGGTGCAGGTCTACTTTTACGCAGCCAGGGCCTCCATTAGCTGGCTACATCCATACAGGCGTGGGGTGTTTGGCTCGCAAGCCCCAACTGTACTAGGACTCCTCCCAACCTGGCTTATATCTTGGTCCTGACTCTCCCATAACATCACCGCAGGAGGGCTCCAGCTATTAGGGGCCTAGCACCTGATGACACTATTTTGGAATAGAGCCACCTAGTGGCAGGCTAGCTAACTGCACCTGCCTACAGGTGTTTGTTATACGGTATGTGCTTGAAATTAGGGTGAGTCTTTAAAAATGATCCAGGAGACCCAGATAGTTTAGAAAATCTGGTCATTGTTTCAAGCTACGTAGCTGTTCCATTGTTCTCATAATGTTGTTAACCTGCCGACCTTCACTCCCATTCCGTTTTCTCCATTTCCTTTCAGGAAAATCGCAAATAAAATAGTTTTTCTGGGGAGCGGAACTGGTGCTTTAGCCCTTCTCACCTAGGCGTTAATGATGTCCCCAGCTGCCTGAAGCCTCCTGAGATACCCACATCACCCATCCCAGCAGGCTTTTGGGGAGAATTTTTGGCATCACATCATTAGGGGACTGACTGCAAGAACCTCCATGGTTAACAGAGGACGGAATTAAAATTAGACTTGAGAAACTTAACATTAATAAATCACCGGGACCAGATGGCTTGCATCCGAGGGTACTTAGGGAACTCAGTCAAGTGATTGCCAGACCATTGTTCCTAATTTTTACAGATAGTCTACTGACTGGAATGGTACCAGCTGATTGGAGAAAAGCCAATGTAGCACCTATATTTAAAAAGGGCCCAAAATACATCCCTGGGAATTACAGACCAGTTAGCCTAACATCAATAGTATGTAAACTCTTGGAGGGGATGATAAGGGACTATATACAGGATTTTAGTAATACGAACGGTATCATTAGCAGTAATCAGCATGGATTCATGAAGAATCGTTCTTGCCAAACCAATCTATTAACCTTCTATGAGGAGGTGAGTTGCCATCTAGATAAAGGAAGGCCTGTAGACGTGGTGTATCAGGATTTTGCAAAAGCATTTGACACAGTTCCCCATAAACGTTTACTGTACAAAATAAGGTCCGTTGGCATTGACCATAGGGTGAGTACATGGATTGAAAACTGGCTACAAGGGCGTGTTCAGAGGGTGGTGATAAATGGGGAGTACTCAGAATGGTCAGGGGTGGGTAGTGGGGTTCCCCAGGGTTCTGTGCTGGGACCAATCCTATTTAATTTGTTCATAAATGATCTGGAGGATGGGATAAACAGTTCAATCTCTGTATTTGCAGACGATACTAAGCTAAGCAGGGCAATAACTTCTCCGCAGGACGTGGAAACCTTGCAAAAAGACCTGAACAAATTAATGGGGTGGGCAACTACATGGCAAATGAGGTTTAATGTAGAAAAATGTAAAATAATGCATTTGGGTGGCAAAAATATGAATGCAATCTATAGACTGGATGGAGAACCTCTGGGGGAATCTAGGATGGAAAAGGACCTGGGGGTCCTAGTAGATGATAGGCTCAGCAATGGCAGGCAATGCCAAGCTGCTGCTAACAAAGCAAACAGAATATTGGCATGCATTAAAAAGGGGGATCAACTCCAGAGATAAAACGATAATTCTTCCGCTCTACAAGACTCTGGTCCGGCCGCACCTAGAGTATGCTGTCCAGTTCTGGGCACCAGTCCTCAGGAAGGATGTACTGGAAATGGAGCGAGTACAAAGAAGGGCAACAAAGCTAATAAAGGGTCTGGAGGATATTAGTTATGAGGAAAGGTTGCGAGCACTGAACTTATTCTCTCTGGAGAAGAGACGCTTGAGAGGGGATATGATTTCAATTTACAAATACCGGACTGGTGACCCCACAATAGGGAGAAAACTTTTTCGCAGAAGAGAGTTTAACAAGACTCGTGGCCACTCATTAAAATTAGAAGAAAAGAGGTTTAACCTTAAACTACGTAGAGGGTTCTTTACTGTAAGAGCGGCAAGGATGTGGAATTCCCTTCCACGGTCGGTGGTCTCAGCGGGGAGCATTGATAGCTTCAAGAAACTATTAGATAAGCACCTGAACGACCACAACATACAGGGATATACAATGCAATACTGACACATAATCACACACATAGGTTGGACTTGATGGACTTGTGTCTTTTTTCAACCTCACCTACTATGTAACTATGTAACCTGGGCCATCTGAAAGGAGATTTCTGTATGCCATCTGTGAACAGAACACCTCCAGGTTGCCATATTGCATGTTAAAAAAATTACTGCAGATTAAAAAGGAAAATTAATTTTTAATAACATTCAAGTACAATACGACTTTTGTTGCAATTGTATACACTATAGTCTATATTTTTTTTATTTGCTTTTTTTTTTTTTTTCCTTCAAAAGTAGAGTTACCCTTTAAAACAGCTTAAGGACCGCCCCACATACATATACTGCGGCAGGGTGGCCCTTAAGCGCAAAATCACGTACCTGTATGTGATATCTTTAAAGGGCTCTGGGGTGCGCCACCGGAGCCCCACTCCCGCTGTGATTGGACACAGCGGGAGCCAATCAGCGCGTCCAGCGGCCACCAGAACCTGCCGGTCGTTCTGAGGACAGGCAGAACTGTGGTTTGCCTATGTAAACAAGGAAGATTGCCGTTCTGTGAGGGAGGAAATTTGAGATCTTGCGTTTCTGCTAAGCAGAAACACTGATCTCTGTTTTCCTCCTGTCCCAGCAACCCCCCCCACCCCACACACACACACACACAGCACTCCCTAGGAGCATACTTAACTCTTTGATCGCACCCTGATGTTAACCCCTTCCCTGCCAGTTTCATTTATACAGTGGCAGTGCATTTTTTTAGCACTGATCGCTGTATTGGTGTCACTGGTCCCCAAAAAGTGTCCGCCACAATTTCGCATTCCCATTAAAAATTGCTGATTACAAGTAAAAACAATAAAAAATATAAAATGTCCACAAATCTAACCCATAGTTTGTAGACGCTATAACTTTTACGCAAACCAGTCAATATACGCTTATTGGGATTTTTTTTTTTACCAAAAATATGTAGCAGAATACATATTGACCTAAACTGATAAAGAAATTAGATTTTTTTTTTTTTTTAATTATTGGGAATGTTTTTTAGCAGAAAGTTAAAAAAATATTGTTTTTTTTTTCAAAATTGCCGCTCTTTTTTTTTGTTTATAGTGCAAAAAATAAAAACCACAGAGAAGATAAAATACCACCAAAGGAAAGCTCTATTTGTGGGGAAAAAAAGGACAAAAATGTTATTTGGATACAGTGTCGCATGACCGCGCAATTGTCAGTTAAAGCGATGCAGTGCCATTTTGCAAAAAATGTCCTGGTCAGGAAGGGGGTAAAATCTTTCCATGGCTGAAGTGGTTAAACATTACAAGAAATTTAAAGAAAGATTGTAACGCGTATGGCCAGCGTAATTTAGCAAGAAATTAGTCCCATAGTGATACTTTGTAATTATCTGTCACACTCACCTTTCTTCTGTTCGCTTTGAAAACACCCTTTGCAGCAACTTTTTATAAATTCCGTCGCCATCCTAGGCGTAGCTGAATGTCATTCGCAGATCAGAGGCCGGATACCCTGTAAATCAGTCCTAATAAAGAGAAGGAGGCACTTTTATAACAGTAAGCAGTTTAGACCACAACAACCACAAAAATCTTCTACAAAATTTTGGCATTTCAACAATGAGCGATACAAAGTAATGAAGAGGAGATATGCAAATGAGCCGCAGGATTGTATCACATTTGGCTCAGTGTTATAGGAGATAAGGAAACAAAAAATAAGGATGGAAGAATGAAGCTATGAATCATGAGATAATACAAATACTTTTCTTATCGGAGAGGGATTGCAACAGACTGGAAGTTTTAGATATTGCCACATAGGATTGGAATCACCTCTAGAGAAACGAAAGAATAGGAAATGGGCTTCCCTTAGGATAGATAGAGAGGATGAATTATCGTCCAGCAATAAAAATGTGACCGGGGTTCAAGTACATCTTAATTCCATCCAAAACAAACAAACAAAAAAAAAAACAAAATACACTTTAAAGTGACACTAAGGTTAAATTCACAGCTGCGTGTTCTGGGAACACATAAACAGTGCAGATTAATAATTGTTGATACCCCTAATGCAGCAAGCAAACGCGCATTTTGCTGCATTAAAACATGCAAACCCGGCAAGCAGCAGAAAGATCCACAAGCTGCTTTCCTGTGTTTGCTGATGTCAGTGGGCTTCTCTACTGCGCAAAGAAAAAAAAAACGCGTAAAAAAACGCTTGTTTCAAAAAAGCTGGGTGTGAACGGGTCCTGAACAATATACTTATTCTCCAGAATTCATACATACACATCTACTACTTGACCTCTGGAAGATTTACCCCCCTTTCATAACCAGGCCATTTTTTGAGATATATATACACTGTGTTACTTTAACTGACAATTGCGCGGTTGTGTCACGCTGTACCCAAACACAATTTGTAATTTTTTCACACAAATAGAGCTTTCCTTTGGTGGTATTTGATCACCACTGCGTTTTTTTTTTTATATTTTACGCTATAAACAAAAAACAGACTGACAATGTAAAAAAAAAAAAAAAAAATTTTCTTTCTGCTAATATCCAATAAAAAGAAAAAAATAAATTTCTTCATAAATTTAAAGCAATATGTATTCTGCTACATATTTTTTGGTAAAAAAAATCCCAATAAGCGTATACTGATTGGGTTGCGCAAAAGTTATAGCATCTACATATATCATCTGTAGCATCTGGCATCTGTAGCATATTATAGCATCTGGGATATATAGTGGCGTTTTTATTTTGTTTTAATACTAGTAATGGCACCAATCAGGGACTTATAGCGGGACTGTGATATTGTAGCAGACATTCTGACACTAAATGATGCTTTTGACACTTTGTGGGGACCAGTGGCACTAATACAGTGATCAGTGCTAAACATATTCACTGTCACTGTACTAATGACACTGGCTGGGAAGGGGTTAAACATCTGGGGCCATCAAAGTGTTAACTGTGTGCCTAGCCAGTGTTTGTGTGTACACAGTGTACTGTTTTACTAGGGGAAGAGATGGATTTTATTCCTTGCTTTGCAGGGACACAGAATCCATTTCCCTCCCACCCCCCGTCAGAAAGGAAATCTGTCATGTTTACAGACAGATTGCCATTCTGTCTCAGTTTTTGTGTGTTTTATCGAAGATCGACAGGGTACTGGCAGATATCCAGTGCCCGGCACCTGCAGATCGGCTTTGGCTGTGATTATTCGGGACGCCAGTGGTGCGCGCCTTCTAGGCGGAAGTGCAGGATCACGTATGTACAGTATCTCACAAAAGTGAGTACACCCCTCACATTTTTGTAAATATTTTATTCTATTTTTTCATGTGACAACACTGAAGAAATGACACTTTGCTACAATGTAAAGTAGTGAGTGTACAGCTTGTATAACAGTGTAAATTTGCTGTCCCCTCAAAATACCTCAACACACAGCCATTAATGTCTAAACCGCTGGCAACAAAAGTGAGTACACTCCTAAGTAAATATGTCCGAGTTGGGCCCAATTAGCCATTTTCCCTCCCCGGTGTCATGTGACTCGTTAGTGTTACAAGGTCTCGGGTGTGAATTGGGGAGCAGGTGTGTTTAAATTTGGTGTTATCGCTCTCACTCTCTCATACTGGTCACTGGAAGTTCAACATGGCACCTCATGGCAAAGAATCCTCTGAGGATCCGAAAAAAAAGAATTGTTGCTCTACATAAAGGTGGCCTAGGCTATAAGAAGATTGCCAAGACCCTGAAACTGAGCTGCAGCACGGTGGCCAAGAGCATACAGCGGTTTAACAGGACAGGTTCCACTCAGAACAGGCCTCGCCATGATCCACCAAAGAGGTTGTGTGCACGTGCTCAGCGTCATATCCAGAGGTTGTCTGTGGGAAATAGACGTATGAGTGTTGCCAGCATTGCTGCAGAGGTTAAAGGGGTGGGGGGGTCAGCCTGTCAGTGCTCAGACCATACGCTGCACACTGCATCAAATTGGTCTGCATGGCTGTCATCCCAGAAGGAAGCCTCTTCTAAAGATGATGCACAAGAAAGCCCGCAAACGGTTTGCTGAAGACAAGTAGACTAAGGACATGGATTACTGGAACCATGTCCTGTGGTCTGATGAGACCAAGATAAACTTATTTGGTTCAGATGGTGACAAGTGTGTGTGGGGGCAACCAGGTGAGGAGTACAAAGACAAGTGTGTGTGATTTCTTTAAAGGGCTCTGGGGCGCGCCACTGGAGCCCCACTCCTGCTGTGATTGGACACAGCGGGAGCCAATCAGTGGGTCCGGCGGCCACCAGAACCTGCCGATCGTCCCGAGGACAGGCAGAACGGTGGTCTACCTATGTAAACAAGGAAATTAAATTAACCGCTTTAGGTCCGCCCCATAACAGTTTTACTGCTCCTCTGGGTAGGACGTGCATATGCACGACGCCAGCGGCTTGCTCCCACTGTGACTTGATGTCCGTCGGCACTCACTGATTGTTCAGTACACAGGCAGAACGCCTATGTACACAAGGCAGGTCCCCGTTCTGTCAGTAGGGAAGACTTGGAAGACATGGATCCAAGCCCCCCCCCCAGGAAAAGTACCTCCCACAGTTTAGAAAAACACTGGCTAGACACCCATTTAACCCTTTGATAGCTCCTAATGTTAACCCCTTCCCTGTTAGTGTCATTTATACGGTGACAGTGCATTTTTTAGCACTGATCACTGTATTGGTGCCACTGGTCCCCAAAAAGTGTCCGCGTCAGATTTGTCCGCAACAATTTCGCATTCACGTTAAAATTGCTGATTACTAGTAAAAACAATAAAAAATATAAAAAGTCCACAAATCTAACCCATAGTTTGTAGACGCTATAACTTTTGCGCAAACCAGTCAATATACGCTTATTGGGATTTTTTTTTTTTTTTTTTTTTTACCAAACACATGTAGCAGAATACATATTGACTTAAATTGATATAAAAAAAAAAATCTAATTCCTTTATCAATTTAAGTCAATATGTATTCTGCTACATGTTTCCTTTAATTATTGAGAATGTTTTATAGCAGAAAGTTAAAAAATATTGTTTTTTTTTTTTTTTTTCAAAATTGTCGGTCTTTTTTTGTTTATAGCGCAAAAAATAAAAACCGCAGAGGAGATAAAATACCACCAAAAGAAAGCTCTATTTGTGGGGGAAAAAAAAGGACAAATATATTATTTGGATACAGTGTCGCACGACCGCGCAATTGTCAGTTAAAGCGATGTAGTGCCGTATCGCAAAAAATGGCCTGGTCATGAAGGGGGTAAATCCTTTCCAGGGGCTGAAGTGTTTAAACATTACAAGAGATTTTAAAGAAAGAGTGTAACGCGTATGGCCAGTGTAATTTAGCAAGAAATAATGGCTGTGTGTTGAGTTATTTTGAGGAGACAGCAAATTTACACTGTTATACAAGCTGTACACTCACTACTTTACATTGTAGCAAAGTGTCATTTCTTCAGTGTTGTCACATGAAAAGATAGAGGAAAATATTTACAAAAATGTGAGGGGTGTACTCACTTTCGTGACATGCTGTGTGTGTGTCAGTGTATATAATAAATAAATAAATATATATATATATATATATATATATATATATATATATATATATATATATATATATATATATATATATATATATATATATTGTGTGTATGTGTGATCCTGCACAGAAGGGCCACCCTGTAGCAGTAAATGTGCTACAGGGTGGTCCAGAAGCGGTTATAAGCCCTGTAAACTATTTTCACAATGTGATTTTTCTGCCTCCTTGTAACGTGCTTTTGTGAGCTCCAAAACCTTTTTTCTTTTCTCCAACAATTCTGTTTGTTTGGAACATTACTTGGGGTCATGTACTGCATACTGCTGTATGCACACTACAAATCCCATAGTCCATGGTTCATCTTAGGAGCCAGCAAAAGAGGGCGGCTACATTTCTACATACAGTGGGACGATGGAGAACGAACGTAAAGACCCTCTAATGCAAGTTGTGTCAAACTGGCGGCCCTACGGCTGTTGCGGAACTACAGGTCCCATCATGCCTTGCAATGCATCATGGGTCTTGTAGTTCTACAACAGCTGGAGGGCTGCCAGCTTGACACCTGTGCCTGAGGGAAGTCAGATGATGGCTTCAAGAAAAAGGGAAGTCAGAGATTTGGAGGAGACAGAGAGCAATACAGGGGACGTTTCTGAGTTAAAGTGGAGTTCCACCCACTTTTACAACTCTTCAGCATCCCTCACTAAACTGCGCACTGTAAACAAATTGGATATTTTTTAATTTTTTTGTCAGCACCTACTGTATATCTGCTGTATTCATTTTTCACTTCCTCCTCCCTGGCCGTGGCCCATCGCATCATTTCCTGTTTGCAATGCCTCCTGGGAAGGGGCGGCAACTTCCTCTGAAACTGCCGTTGCTATGGAAACCTGACCTGAAACCTATTACACTGCTTGTGCTGCACTGAGCATGTGCAAGATCGGCAAGGATAAGATCCAGGAAGAATTACTGTCTGGCTTCAGATGCCCACACTTAAGATGGCCATGGCCTGTTGTAAGTTTAGAAAATAAAAAACTACTGCTATAAACTAACAAAACAGACTTTAGTTTACAGACTAACTTTACTAGAATACATTAAGCTTGTGTATTATAGGGGTATTTTTATTTGAAAAGTATAATTTCGGCTGGAACACCACTTTAAGATGTGAGTTGTGGCTGCTGTGTGACTGAGCCCTAACTCTGGTGAAAAAAGCACATTTAATACATGTTAATGAAAAGCATCTAGATGACAAGGTCTGAATGGGCCCTCAAGATGGACAACTGATAAGCTTAGGCCGTGTACACCTGAGTGGACTTTTCGGCAACAAAAGTCCGATGGCCATTCCGGCGGACTTTCGTCGGACTTTCGATGGACTTCCGACGGACTTTTGAACGAACGGACTTGCCTATACACGATCACACCAAAGTCCGACGGATTTGTACGTGATGACGTATGACGGGACTAAAATAAGGAAGTTGATAGCCAATAGCTGCCCTAGCGTGGGTTTTCGTCCGTCGGACTAGCATACAGACGAGCGGAATTTTCGACCGGACTCGAGTCTGTCGGAAAGATTTGAACCATGTTTCAAATCTAAAGTCCATCAGATTTTCGACTGGAAAAGTCAGCTGAAGGTCCGATGAAGCCCACACATGATCAGATTGTCCGCCGGACTCGGTCCGTCGGACCAGTCCGTTTGCAAAGTCCGCTCGTGTGTACACTGCATTACTGTTCATTGACTACATACAAGAAGGGAAAAGTCTAATCTCTGCCTACACACTGACTGAGGATGAGCCAGTTAAGTAAACTTTCTAACCACGAGCTCACATGGCAAACCACCAAACCTCAGAGAGGAAGTTCTTCTCCAGATTTCAGTCCATCAGTATGATGGGAGGGTTAATAAAGCCACAAAAGTGTCAACACACACAAATCCATTCCTTAATACCAAACACAGCCAATTCTGATATCGTAAACCAGGACAGCTTTGATCCTGTTCACTGTACTATTGCTACAATGCTGTACCATTGTGCCTATACAGGATTTTTGCCCTGTTTCAAATGTTGCTTTATGCATTGACATACCACCATAGACTCTGTCTGTACAGTTTTGGTCACCTGCTGAATTTGCACCATCCATTGGCGGGTTAACTCTTCAAAAATACTCAGAAATTGAATCCAATGCTTTAAAGCAAATTGATCCAATTTTACTTGATATATAGTATATGCACGTCCGTGATATGGACACAAACTACGGTGCCTAAAAATCTCCATAGGCAACACTTTAACCACTTGCCTACCGGGCACTTAACCACCTCCCTGCCCAAGCCATTTTTCAGCTTTTAGCGCTGTCGCACTTTGAATGACAGTTGCGCGGTCATGCTACACTGTACCCAAACAAGTTTTTTATCATTTTCTTCACACAAATAGAGCTTTCTTTTGGTGGTATTTAATCACTGGTGTTTTTTTTTATTTTTTACAAAAAAAAAAAATCAAAATTTTTTTCTGTCAGTAAATTTTGTAACTAAGTAATTTTTCGCCTTCACTGATGTGCGCTGATGAGGCAGCAATGATGGGCACTGATAGGCTGAACTGGTGGGCATTGATGAGGTGGCACTGATGAGGAGACACTAATATGCCGCACTTATGGGCACTGATATGTGGCACTAATGAGCACTGATAGGTGGCACTGGTGGGCACGGATAGGCGGTACTGATGGGCATTGATGGGTGGAACTGATGGGCGACATTGATGGACATTGATTAACAGCAGTGTGAGAAGATGCCACTGATCGGCTCTCCTTGCCCCACACTCTGTCAGTGTGAGGCGAGGAGCACCAATTACCGGCATCTCATGTGTTTACATGTGACCGGCCGTGATTGGACACAGCCAATCACATGGTTAAAGAGCCGCGGACGCGGCTCTTTACAGAGATCGGGGTCGCGCCGTGTCCTAGCGCGGCAACGGTTGTTCTGGAACTTCGTCATATGACATCATCTCAGAACGAGAGCCGCACCGCTCCTCCGTCATTTGAGCAGTTAAAAACCTTTACAGGTTACCGGTTTAGAGTTAAGCGTATGTTCTGGCACTAAAATTATTTCTCTCGCTCTGACATTTGTGGTGATACCTAATATGTGGTGTGATCGCCGTTTACATAGGCATTTGTGCATGACCACAGGGAGATGGGGTGGTTTAATTTTTTTTATTATTTCATTATTTTCCCTAAATTTTATTTTGTTTTACATTTTTTTTTTTCTAATTTATTGCTATCACAAGGGATGAACTGCTGTGCAGTGACAGGCCCTCTACATGGAGAAATCGGGGGTCTATTAGACCCCTGATCCATCCTCTGCCCTACAAGGCAGCTGATCAAACACAGATTGATTGGATTGGCTACCTCCCTGGCCAGTACCGGCCAGATAAACAAAGGACCAAAACTGGAAGTAACAACATCCTTCTTGCTTCTGGCTTTTTACGCCACAGAGGAGGGGGAGGAGTGGATGTTCTTCCTTCTCATCTCTGCTTAGCCAACCTGACCTCTTTCAGTGGTCCCAGGCTCCCCAATGAGATGGGGGTAGCTCACAGATTATCTCTGCAGCCACCTCTTAATAGGGTGACTACATTTCCAAACTGCCATTCAGGGACACACCCCCCCCCCCCCCCCAGAATGCACTGGTTGGTGACTTCACAAGGGGGCGGTGCCACCGTGTGACATCGCCGGTGGCCCCGCCCCTTACCTATCTAAGAAATATCACTTGGCTCGAGAACGGAGCAGGGTTTTTATGCAACTTTAGTGCCTTAGATAGAAAAAGCATTTGTATAATGTATGTTGGCCTAACATTGCACTTGCAGGCAGCCACTTAGATTCAAAGAGTGTAATTGTTCTTTCAATGTTAGGCTAACATACATTAAACAAATGATCTTTATAGCTAAGGCACTAAAGTTGCATACAAAAAAAAAACATACATTAGATTACAAAAGGATTACAAATGACCTGGGGGATCTGGAGTAAAAATTGAAAATGAGGAGAGCAAAAGAGTGGGACTTTGCATGAAGCACGTGGTTGCACTAGAATAAATTGAACATATAGGAACTGTATTGATTATTATATAGTATATACATACATATAGTGCTGGTATCAAATATAAACGATAAGCATGGTAATAACAATAAACATGGTAATGACATTGGTATCTCATGATATAACCACAATAATATTCCATAGTTCACCAATAGCAAGATTGTATAAAACCATAAATTGCAAAATAGTGCCTGCAGGACCTATGGCCTCACTAGTCCTGTAAAGGTGGGTATTGCATAATGACTTAAAGGTCTGGGTAAGTATTAGTAGAAACACGGTGTCTGGCAGCTCTACGCGTTTCGTGGGTTTTGAGACACTCGTCAGGAGCAAGCGCGTCATGTATCTAAAATAGAATTATTATATATGAATAGTCTGATATATATATAAACATGAACAGGGTTAGGGTAAAGAAGACCCCACACCCGGTGCATGCTCACTTACTGTAGTTTGTGTATTGATGGTATGGTGCTGGGCACCGCGAGCCACCCGAGGGCACCTCCAACCGGGAGCTGTGGCGGACAACTCGGCGGGGACGACCCACACAGGCATCAACCAGGGCAGGCATGGAACCACCAGGCACTCCTGTGTAGGAAGTGAAAATATGAAGTGAATCTGGGAAGTCTCTAAGAGATATGGGTGAGAAAGTGGGCAGGGGACCCGTGGTAGTAAAAAGCGAATAGTGTGCAGAATTGAGGACTGGCAACCCTGAAGCTAACCATAAGCTGTGTGGGATGGAAGTGTGAGTGAGGGAAGTGGTTACCCACCAGTGGTACCTGGGAGGTGGGAGTGGAAGGCCCGAGGGGCGGTGATAAGGTGTGCAATATTACCTACTGTCGATGAAGAAACTGAAGAGAGGGGAAAAAATGAGATCCCAAGCTGCATGGAGTCTGGTATGCAGGAAGCCTCAAGTGCCAAGACCGCCCATATATGCGCAGCCACGGAACAGCCCACCATCGTCACGCCGTGTAGCAGAGTGGGAGGAGGGGCGCCGTCAACTGGGCAACTGTGTGCCCGGCCAACCGGAACCAACATATCTCCCATGCACACCACCAACAGTGACAACGAACCAAAGTTATATGTCCAAATTGAACTGTAAAAGATGTACAGTGTAGGAATTACAACAGTTTGTATATCTGCCTCCCACTTTTTAAGGGACCAAAAAGTAATGGGACATATGGCTGCTCAGCTGTTCCATGGCCAGGTGTGTGTTATTCCCTCATTATCCCATTTACAAGGAGCAGATAAAAGGTCCAGAATTAATTTCAAGTGTGCTATTTGCATTTGGAATCTGTTGCTGTCAACTCTCAATATGAGATCCAAAGAGCTGTCACTATCAGTGAAGCAAGCTATCATTAGGCGGAAAAAACAAAACAAACCCGTCGGAGGGATAGCAAAAACATTAGGTGTGGCCAAATCAACTGTTTGGAACATCCTTAAAAAGAAAGAACGCATCGGTGAGCTCGGCAACATCAAAAGACCCGGAAGACCACGGCAAACTGTGGTGGATGACCGAAGAATTCTTTCCCTGGTGAAGAAAACACCCTTCACAACAGTTGGCCAGATCAAGAACGCTCTCCAGGAGGTCGGTGTATGTGTGTCAAAGTCAACAATCAAGAGAAGACTTCACCAGAGTGAATACAGAGGGTTCACCACAAGATGTAAACCATTGGTGAGCCTCAGAAACAGGAAGGCCAGATTAGAGTTTGCCAAACAACATCTAAAAAAGCCTTCACAGTTCTGGAACAACATCCTATGGACAGATGAGACCAAGAGCAACTTGTACCAGAGTGATGGGAAGAGAAGAGTATGGAGGAGGAAAGGAACTGCTCATGATCCAAAGCATACCACCTCATTAGTGAAGCATGGTGGTGGTAGTGTCCTGGTGTGGGCATGTATGGCTGCCAATGGAACTGGTTTTCTTGTATTTATTGATGTGACTGCTGACAAAAGCAGCAGGATGAATTCTGAAGTGTTTCGGGCAATATTATCTGCTCATAGTCAGCAAAACGCTTCAGAACTCATTGGATTGCGCTTCACAGTGCGGATGGACAATGACCTGAAGCATACAGCAAAAGCAACCAAAGAGTATTTTAAGGGAAAGAAGTGGAATGTTATGCAATGGCCAAGTCAATCACCTGACCTGAATCCGATTGAGCATGCATTTCACTTGCTGAAGACAAAACTGAAGGGAAAATGCCCCAAGGACAAGCAGGAACTGAAGACAGTTGCAGTAGAGGCCTGGCAGAACATCATCAGGGATGAAACCCAGTGTCTGGTGATGTCTATTAAAAAGAGAAAGTTTGGATGATTGTTAATCTGTCCCATTGCCTTTGGTCCCTTAAAAAGTGGGAGGCACATATACAAGCTGTTGTAATTCCTACACCGTTCACCTGATTTGGATGTAAATACCCTCAAATTAAAGCTGAAAGTCTGCAGTTAAAGCACATCTTGTTCATTTCATTTCAAATCCATTGTGGTGGTGTATAGAGCCAAAAAGATTCGAATTGTGTCGATGTCCCAATATTAATGGACCTGACTAAAAGAATTAATGAATAACAAGATACTACTAGTAAGGAGGCAGATCAGATAAACCAGGCTAGCATTAGGTCAATTAAATCTAAAATGAGCTTACCCTACTTGATATGTACAGAAAGCAGAACCGCCAACGGCTCTGTCCGTTTCATTCCAGGACATTTTATTGTCTCGGAATGAGGGTGCCCGGGACTTAGGACAGACCTGTCAAATGTGGGACTGTCCCGGGCAATCCAGGACAGGTGGTCACCCTACCTTTTAACCTTCTCTCCACAACAGCTAAACTCTTCATCTCTCCATGCAGCTGCTTCAGCTTTGACACCTGCCCTCTCATTGCCCTCACCTGTTCACAAACAACCCCCCCCCCCATCAGCTCACCTCAGAAGCCACCAGCCTCCCACACAGTCCATTTGTGGCTCTGCCTCTCCACCACTGGACAGCACTGAGATCGTCCAGCAGGGGTGGGGTACGGCATCCGAGCACCAGGCTGTTTCTCAGCCAGCTAGGGAATGCCCTCTTTGAAGCCCATAAACACATTCGTGCTCTGCAGGCTGTCCTTCTCTGTCTGCCCTGCGTGCTGCAAGCGCTTGTGAGAGCTGCCGGGAAAAGCGTGCTGTCACTGGTAGCACAGAAGCTAGGCTTCTGTGTTTACAAGTGACAGTAAAGAGCGGTGATGGTGAATCTGTCCAGCCTGGGCCTATATTATGGTTGGGGCCTGGAGCTGCAGCTCCATTAGCCCATATGTTAATACGACCCTGCACCCCTTACCTGCATAGGCAGTTTTTTTTTGTAAAGGTGAACTATGCCTTTTATTCCCTAAACCTCAACCCAACCTGTATCTGTCACCTCACACCTGACCATATTCTTAATCCTTTCCCTTGCCAAAAAAACCCCACAACGTCATTATATATCAGTGACAGACGTGTTGTCACCAAGACAATGCTGGAACACCTCTGCCAAAATATCTGCACAGAACAGCTAAGTCATCAGTCATGGCAACTGAAAACATCACAGATGTAACAATGTTGCTGTTTTCACATATTTGTTCTCTTTGTTTCTTTCCACATTTCCTTTTTGTCTCATCTTTTCCTGTTTTGTCTCTTGCGTGCAAATTAACAGGAAAACCTGGAATTTTTCCATGCGCTATCAGAAAAGGTGTAACTAGCGGTCACAGCTGCTGTGGGGAACAACCGGATTCTCAGCATGCAGGAAAGAGGACCTGTCCTTTGAAGTTTCAGCTATCTGGCCAAACTATTGTTTATCTTGACATCAGTGGTGAGGGAATAAGGACGGAGTTAAGCTCCCTCTCCCAGCTGTGTAATCATTCACTGAGCCTGTAATAACATGTGGGACACACAAGGAATTAAACCCACGTGCATGTTGTTGAGGCCGAACTCTCGTTGAATAACAAAGTGGCCAAAATAAAAAATTAAAATGTATCAAAACCCTAAAAATAACAAAATATTTAAAGTGATTGTAAAGTCTCGTGTTTTTTTTTTTCTACAAAAATAACAAACACGTGATACTTACCTGTCTGTTGCAGTGGATTTGCACAGAGTAGTCTGGATCCTCCTCTTCTCGGGTCCCTCTTCGGTGCTCCTGGCCCCTCCCTCCTGTTCAGTGCCCCCACAGCATTCACCTTGCTGTGGGGGCACCTGAGGTGAGTCAGGCTCCGCCTCATCACGACAATGGAAGTCGGGATCCACCAGGTCCCTGGAACGACATCCAACTCAACGAGCCGCTGAGAGCCCGACCCAGCCACTCCCACCCCCTCCACAGCCCAGCACTCCGGTGAGCGAGGAGGGGGCAGATACAGCTCCCCTTGCTGAAGGCTTTGGCATGAGGAAGCAAAGCCCCGACTCTACCAAGATGGTTGCCTCCCAGTGGGGGCTGGTGCTCCAGCTCTGCCCGCATGCCAGTTCGCTCGCTGGCCAGCCCCGCACTTACCCCATCCGGGGTCCCGGGCGGCTTTCCTGGCTTCTCCTCCCGGCCAATCTGATCTGGGCGCATACCGCCCTAAGTTAGTACCATTTGGTGCACCGCTTCAACCGCAGCAGCTGTCTGCCTCTCATCGAGTTTTACAGGCTGACGGCACCTAGTGTCTTCCGCCCACACCTAAACACCTGAGTCTTATGCAACAAATGAAATGCCCAGTGTGTGTATGGGGCCTTACAAAGTAATGAAGCAAGGATAAAGATAACCATGCCGGAGCATACTTCTTCAAAACAAAAATCAGCAATGGCAGCTCCCATATCTCAGTTCTGATTGGTTCCCTTCAAGGGTACTCAGTTTTTCTGATGCAATATGGAACATATCAGTGAGGGAAAATTCTACAGCGCTCGCACATGGCTCCTTAATATCAAATATAATCCCTGCCAAGTTATACAGCCTTATCTCCAGCAACACTAAACCCCCTCATGGAAAAACTCTTATATCAGCAAAAATGCCAAAATAAAACTCTGAGATAAGAGGCTGAGATAACCTGTTCTTAGAAACGGATCTGATTATATAACGGAGAACCTGCACGACCGCTCTGCAGAAACACAAACCTTCAGTGAGGTGACAACCAGCCAAATATCTAGATGAAAATATGACTGATTCTTTATTTATGTATTTATTTTAGGGCTTAAGCACAGGGGCAGTAAATGCTGAAATGTACGCAGGATCATTGCGCAAAAATGGACCATAGTGCAAACGTATGTAGCAATGGCCCTGACACCTAGAGGTCTAATGGTGACCTCCTCGAGTCAGGGAGAGCTGACATCCATCCTCATAGAGTGGGTTACCAGGCATGGTTGGTGTAATGTAAGATGAAATTATGGGCGCCAGTTACTTTTTGAATGCAAATAAAGAGATTTATTGTCTCTTAACAAGAACTGTGGGAGAGGGGGGTTATATGGCCAGGACACCCTTAGGTAGATGCAATGACAATTAGCAGACTCCGAGACACAATAGGCAGACAACTATACAGTTCAAAGCCTTCAGCCGGATGCAACTTCTGTATTGGCAGGACCACTGCCTCCTATGGCAACTAAGTTTTTAACAGTTTCCAAAGATCTTCACACATAGAACTTGGCAACAGAGTACAGTTCTTCTCACACGTCTACCCAGACAGCCGTCCAGGTGGCGCAGAACACCAATCACATGACTCCACCCAAATAAATAGGCTCTCCCAGCAGGCCAAGGGACTAAAGAAACCCCTGCCAATTGGCTGAGACACCCCATCCATTCATAATCTGACTTTGCTATGCCCCATCACATCAGAGGTCTCTCCATTACATCAGTGGTCCTCCATCACATCAGAGGTTCTCCCACCACATCAGATGTCTCTCCATCACATGAGAGGTTCTTCCTTCAGATGAGAGGTCCCGCCATCACATTTGAGGTCCCATCATCACATCAGAGGGCCCCCTTTACATTAGAGGTTCCACCTTCTAATTAGAGGTTCCCCCTTCATAAGAGGTCCCTCCCCGTCACATCAGAGGTCCCCCACCATCGACTCATATACGACTCATACTTACAAATGGAGGGAGACGAAAGGAAATGAGAGGAAATCTCCCCCTAGGAAGGGGAATTCACTCCTGTAGGAGTTATCATGGAGAGGGGGGGAGGGGTCCTCCACTGAAGCTTTATCAACAAATCCTTCCACGACAACCCAAACTTTACAAAATCCAATTGTCACCTGAACAGGACAGAAAGCGAGGTGAAGAGGGACACAGATGGTAATACAAATGTTACAGGGGTGTTACACCTTCCCTATGCTATCCAAAAAAAATTTTTTTTTGGCTGGAGTTGCACTTAAAAAAAATGTACCTGTTCCAACTTGCATACAAATTCAACTTAAAGCGGAGTTATGGTCGTTTTGATTTTTTTTTATATATATAAAATTACCCCAGTGACAGTCACCGCTTGTTCTCTACAAATTGTCCAAAACTGTCCCCTTTTTGTTATTTTGTGCAGCATTGTTTACTTGTATCTCCTGATACACAGCGTGGCCACCCTGACTGTGGGCATCTGAAGCCTGCTGTGACCCTCTTCCGGGATTAGGCTACCCAGCATGCACCTCCTGATCTCGGCGCATGCGCAGTGGGAAGGAAGTGCGCCCCACTGTATGTCGGCCAGGTTTCCATAGCTCAATTCCCTATTTAAAAATGGCGCCCATTTCCACCTAGCATTGTGTCATTTCCGGTTTTGTAATAACGCAATGCTAGCTGCGGGGGATGCTCATTGACTCCTGGGATTGATGATAGAGCAATCCCAGGAGCCAGTGGAAAACTCAAAATGATGTACCTGGCCGCGGCAAGGTAGTATGGCAGTAAAGCTTTAAGACATCAAAAAAAAAAAAAAAAAAAAAAAAAGCTTTATCCAAAAACGAGTGGGGGGCGGGGGCCTCTATTATTGAAGCCATAATTGAGATTTAGACTGAAACTGCACTTTAAGAACAAACCTACAAAACCTGTCTTGTTAAAATGGCTACCATAGATGATAGATAAAAAAAATTATAAATTACATCTAGCTGCAGCTGCTACGATGACCGAGATATTACTCTTTGTGTCCGAGGATGCTTATAAACGTGCGGCAGACGGGACATGGTTAACCACTTAAGCCCCGGACCATTTGGCTGGCCAAAGACAGAGCACTTTTTGCGATTTGACACTGCGTCGCTTTAACTGACAATTGCGCAGACGTGCAACGTGGCTCCCAAACAAAATTGACGTCCTTTTTTTCCCCACAAATAGAGCTTTCTTTTGGTGGTGTTTGATCACCTCTGTGGTTTTTATCTTTTGCGCTATAAACAAAAAAAGAGCGACAATTTTGAAAATAAAACTATATTTTTTACTTTTTGCTAAAATAACTATCCCCAAAAAAATATATAAAAAAAATTTTTGGTAAAAAAATCGCAATAAGCGTTTATTGATTGGTTTGCGCAAAAGTTATAGCGTCTACAAAATAGGGGATAGTTTTATGTCATTTTTATTAATAATTTTTTTTTTTTTTTTTACTAGTAATGGCGGCGATCTGCGATTTTTATCATGACTGCGACAATATGGCGGACACATCGGACACTTTTGGCGCTATTTTGGGACCATTCACATTTATACAGCGATCAGTGCGATTAAAAATGCATTGATTACTGTGTAAATGTGACTGGCAGTGAAGGGGTTAACCACTAGGTGGCACTGTAGTGGTTAAGTGTGTCCTAGGGAGTGATTCTAACTGTGGGGGGGGGGGGGGGCTATGTGTGACACGACACTGATCACCGCTCCCAATTACAGGAAGCGGTGATCAGCGTCATTAGGCAGATCACCGTTTTTCCTCACCGTGAGACAATCGCGGGTATCCCTGCGATCACGCTCACGGAGCTTCCGGCGGGAGCGCGCACCCCCGCAAGCAGCCTCTTAAAGGGAAACGTATAGGTACGTTAATCTGCTTGTACGTGCCCTTCTGCCGCAGTATATCTGCGTGAGGCGGTCAGGAAGCGGTTAAAGAACAAAAAAAGGCAAAGCTAGAGTAAAGCCTCGTACACACGATTGGATTGCTGGCCAACAAAACCGTGGACTTTTGTCCGAAGGCTGTTGGCCCAAACTTGTCTTGCATACACACGGCACACAATTGTTGGTCAACAATCATGAAGGTAGTGACGTACTACGTGGTTTTTCAGCTCTTTAGCGCCACCCTTTGGGCTCCTTCTGCTAATTTTGTGTTGGTAGAAGTTTGGTGAGTTTTGATTCGCGCTTTTCATTTAGCACTTTTGCAGTTTGCGCTTTTCATTTCGTGCTTTTCATTTTGCGCTTTTCAGTTCGTTTTTGAACGGCCGTTCGTCAACCAGCCATGTTGTGGAATCGGAGGAGATAACGTGTTATTTATTATTGGCCTTGGACTTATTGCTTTCACATTATTTTTTTGGTTGAATAATAATGATTTGATTTGGTATAGTTTCTATATTTTTGGATGCATAAAATGCACTTTTTGGTTAAGTTCTAATGGCAGATGTCATGTCTAATTTTATTTGTTTTCTTTTTTTAATGCACAATAAAAAAATTGTGTAGAATAATACTTGGCTATGTGTTTTACTTCAAATGACAGTTTGAGAGTCGGCAGTTACATTTAAAAAAATACAAATTTTACAATGTAAAATTGACAAGAGACACCAACATAGTTGTATCTTTGATTCTTAAAAACTACGGGATAATGGTGCTGTGATAACTTGCCCAAAAAAAAAAAAAAAAGCATAATAATATTATTCTTGATATCACTAGAAAAAAAAAAGCCTTTGAAAATTAGTTTGCAATAACTCCATCAGTATCACCAGCAAAGCAGCTTCATTATTATCCCATTAAATAAGAAGAGAATTGTGCGGTGCATTTCCAGATTTCATAATTTTCCACGTCACGAATGTTCATTCTCCATTACGAACGCTAGTTTACAAGACCGACCGCTTCCGCCTCGTCCTTGCTTCCGAGCATGCGTGTTTTTACTTTGGACTTTTGTCCGACGGACTTGTGTACACACGCTTGGAAAATCCAACAACACACAATTGTCCGATGGAGCGTACACGCGGTCGGATTTACTGCCAACAGCGTGTCATCACACATTTCCCGTCGGAAAGTCTGATCGTGTGTACGCAGCTTTAGGGTTCTTAATAGTAAAGGGAGATCAGCGAACGGACGTTCTCTGATCTACCTGCTGAGGATGAAGACTCTGTGTGCTACAGGGACACCCCGCATGCAGAGCACACTGAGCTATGGACAATCGGTCAGCTGTCACGTAGATCTAAACGCTACAGTCACGCTGGCCTCCTGCATTTAGATCATTTAGGATCCGGAACTCTATCTGGAAAAATTTTAATTGTTCTCAGGTTAAGGCAACTAGAAAATTTCCGCTTTATTAAGTTCTCCTGCATTTAATGCACTTGCCTTTACACTCAATTTTTCATGCATTTATGTGCATTTGGACAAGTTCCAAGTGTCCAATCTGCCTCTGGACACACAATTCTATTTTCTCTAAACACAGGCGAACTGAATGCACCCAAATGCTGGAAAATGCCCAATGTGAATAAGGCTGGGCTGAAATATGTGTAAGGTCATATTAAACACATTTCTGCAGCACACAAGAAAGATTACGCAGGTGCGCAGCAGTGCCAATAAATGTTAGACCACTCTCACACTGAGGCGTTTTTCAGGTGCTTTAGCGCTAAAAATAGTGCCTGTAAAGCGCCTGAAAGAAGCCTCAGCTGCAAACGCAGTGTGAAAGCCTGAGTTCTTTCATGCTGGGGCGCTACGCTGGCAGGGCGTCAGAAAAAGTCCTGCAAGCAGCTTCTTTGCAGCGGTGAACTCCTCGCTCCTAAAGCGCCCCTGCCCATTGAAAACAATGGGGCAGCATTGCTATACCCCCGGCAAAACGCCGCTGCAGTGGCATTTTGAGGGTGGATTTAACCCCTTTTCGGCCGCTAGTGGGGGTTAAAACCGCCCCACTAGCGGCCGAATAGTGGAGCTAAAACGACGGCAAAGCGGCGCTAAAAATAGCGCCGCTTTACCGCTGCCGCCCGGTGCGGCACAGTGTGAAAGGGCTCTTAATGTAAAAAGAAGAAATAAGAGTGGGTGCGCTTATTCAGTAACGTGACATGAATTAATATACTTAAAGAATGAACATGATAAGTATCCAAAGCACAAATAAGTAAGAAAGATGGGGGACTTAATCCTCACTGCGCAACACAGAAATGAGACCTACTCAAAGAACTGGAATAAATGGATTATCTTTATTTATTCCGATGAAGGGACACGCCTCCTGGGGCCATAGACCCCCCCCCCCCCCCCAAAACTACTATTCAACCTGCCCGCCACCGCCATGTCCCCCACCGCCATGTCCCCACCCCCTCTCCTTCCGCCCCCCCTCCCCCTTCTTTCCCTTTCCTTCCCCTTAAGCTGAGAACCCTTCCCTTACCCCGATATACCCCCAACACCAATAGTGTTTATGTTCTTTAGAACAGGTGAAAAAGAAATAGGGGTGAGCCCTTTGTCTCTTGATGTTTCCACGGAATTTGATATTTGTGAACGTATGCCACTTGAGATATGAGCGTTTGAGCCAATGTTTACAGCTACCACGTAAGCTGGAAATATGGCATGCCTGCATTTATTTTATGCACTGTTTATGGACACTGTATCTTGTCACATTACTAAATAAGTGCACCCACTCTTATTTCTTCTTTTTACATTTGATTACGCAGTGTTTTTTGGGTACACTACCAAGTGGTTGCAGCTAATTCACAGTCACTATATATATATATATATATATATATATATATATATATATATATATATATATATATATATATATATATATATATATATATATATATATATATATATATATATATTTTTTTTTTTTTTTTCTGAGTTTATTTTGACATTATTCACTGAAGGTTGATGGTTTATATTTTCTTTAAAATTATACATAGTAGCGCGCAAGTTTATTCCTTTATAACACAGTAAATGGTAATGTATCCTAACGCACTTTGCTGAAGTGTATAAGAAATTGTGCAAAAAAAAAAATAAAAACGCATGGTAACAAATAATAATAATGCGCTTTTACAGACGTGTGATTCGTTTCGTTACAAATCGAAGTTTGGACAAAATTTGCATGATTCAGATGTATCTGAATCTCCAAATCACAATAGTCATGAATTTCAATAAATCTAAAATAAACAATATAATATAATGAAAGCAACAAATTAAAGTGATATTCAAGGCAAATTTTTTTTATTTTATTTTAAATCACAAATATGTGATGCTTACCTGCTCTGTGCAGTGGTTTTGCACAGAGCAGCCTGCAAAGAGCTTGCTATGGGGGCACCCAAGCAGGCGCGCACCTGAGCTGCTGCTCTGTGTGACACAGAGACGCGGCTTGTCCCTGCCCCCTCTCTCTCCTCATTGGCTGTCTGTCTGTGATTGACAGCAGCAGAAGCCAATGGCTCAGTGCCCTGCTGGTGCTATTGGATCCTCCCTCCCAACGGGTGCCCCAACGGAAAGCCACTTTCCCGGGGGGGGGGCATCCGTGCGGGCATCCATTGTCAGTGGATTCGATTGACTGCAGTGGGAGCCAATACCTCCTGCTGCTATCAATCTGTCCAATAAGGACAGAGACAGCAACTGGAACAGCTGGGCACGTGCACATCGCTGGATCGAATGGGCTCCGGTAAGAAAAAGGGGGGCTCTGGGGGGGGCAGCAAAGAAGGTTTTTCACAATAATGCATAGAATCCATTAAGATGAAAAGCCTTGAGGCTTTACAGTCTCTTTAAAGCTGGCCATAAATGGTTCGAATCTCGGCCGGTTCAGCAGGGACCAGCCCGAGATGCGATTCACCTATGGACAGACTGACTCTACCCAAGTCCATCCATCCATTAGCCGCCAGCAGTGATCATTGTGTTCTGCTGGCAGGGGGTCCTTGTTGGTAGAACACAGTAGCGCTGCCACGTCGTTGTTTGGGAGCCACGTCGCATGACTGCGCAATTGTCAGTTAAAGCGACGCAGTGCCGAATCGCAAAAAAGTGCTCTGGTCGGGAAGGGGGTAAAATCTCCCGGGGCTGAAGCGGTTAATGAATCTGGCTTCTCACAAGGGACCTTTTCACTAAGTAATGTCTGCGCTCCTAAGCAGGGCCAGGACAAGGGGTGGGCAGGAGGGACGACCTGGTTTATTGCAGGGATATGGGCGCCCTAACCCTAAAAAAAGAAAACTAATGCAGCCACAACATCTAATGATTGCTAAGCTGCAATATGTGAGACAGCACGGGTTTGATTGATTTTGGCTGAAGTCAGCTGATCGGCTGTGGCCAATCACACACAGTTATGTGTTTACAAAAAACACAGAACTCTTTCTACAGTAAACAGTGATCTGGCTGCTGCAGGGAGAAAAACCAGCCAGATTGTTAGGTTTAAAGCCGCACATATTACACATAGTTAGGCACACAGTTAATCCTTTGATTCCCTCTTGATGTTAACCCCTTCCCAGCCAATGTCAGTACAGTGACAGTGTATATAGTATTATCCCTGATCACTGTATTAGTGGCATTATTGATGGAAGTGTCAGTTAGCCCTCGTTCACATTGGAGCGACTTGTCATGCGATTTTACAGGTCAAGTCGCACCCTATTGCCAGCAATCGCACTGTTCAAATCGGTGCGACGCCGACTATGCGTTGCCGCGTCGATTTGAAAACGTAGTTCCCGCACTACTTTTGGCGATTTTTCGGGTGCGACTCTGGGTGCATGGAGTCACACAGATATCCTCTAAGCTGCACTGACATGCAGCTTTGAAAGCGCATAGCTCCCAACTGTCCCTGATTTGGAGGGACTGTCCCTGATTTGGAGCAATGTCCCTCTGTCCCTCATTCCTCCTCATTTGTCCCTCATTTTGGTCTGATCTATATAGTTGCGTATATAAAAAGCACTTTTTATCTATCGAAAAGTGTTTCCCAGCGCTAAACCTTTTATCTGATTTCTAAATTGCTGCATTTGTAAATTCCACAAGCCAATATAAGGCTCGATTCACATCTATGCATGATGCTTTTGAGCGTTTCTGCAGTGGTTTTTGCGGTGCTTGCCGCGTTTTTTAACATGCGTTTTTGCCGCGTTTTGCGTTTTTTTTTTTTTTTTTTTTACACTGTTTTTTTTTTTTTTACACTGTTTTTTTTTTTACATTGTGGTTGCTTAGCAACTAGCTATATACAGTGTAAAAAAAAGAAATAAAAAAAAAACGGAAAATGCAAATCGCTGTAAAAACGTGGTACTTGCGTTTTGGATGCGGGTCCATTAAATTATATTACATGCAAAACGCTTTCCAAAAAACGCAGAGGCCCAAAAATGCATTGATGTAAACATGTTCCATAGGAACCCATGTTAAAAAATGTCCCTGCATTTCTGCAAAATGCATCAAAAAACACGTGTGTTGTGAATGAGTGTGAATCGAGCCTAAAGGAATAGTAGTGGTAAAAAACGCTTGTGGGTTTAACCAATCTTGTGTTTTTTTGTACAATTATCCTTTAAGGGGGTGTGTCCTATGCCTGCATACTTTTGCTGATAGGTGTCCCTCATTCCCATCTCAAAAAGTTGGGAGGTATGTAAGCGTGCGATTTTCAGATGAAGTTGCACAATTTCAAAGCTGCAGTCCATGTGAAGGTGGGCTAATGAACCTCCCAGCCAGCATCAGCTAGCACCAGATTGTCCGCCACACTATCACAGTCACACACTGGGGTTTATTTATGAAGGCTGGAGAGTGCAAAATCCAGCTCGCTTCTGATTAGAAACCAATCAGCTTTCCAGGTTTTATAGCCAAAGCTTCATTGAACAAGCTGAGGTTAAAATCTGATTGGCTACCATGCACAGCTGCACCAGATTCTGAGTGCACCAGCTTTAGTAAATCTACTAAGTCGCTGGTCACCGCCATTACCAGTATAGCTTCTATTGCTGCATAAATACCAGTATATATCCCATAGTTTGTAGATGCTATAACTTTCACACAAATCAGTTAACATGCATTTATTTGAATTATTTATTTATTTATTTATTTTTTCTATCAGAAGTGTAGCAGGAAACATTTTGACCTAAATGTATGAAGAAACTTTCTTTTTAAAATTTTTTTATTGGATATGTTTTGTAACAAAGTAGAAAAGATCGGGGTTTTTTTCGAAATTTTGGTCATTTTTTTTGTTTATATCAAAAAAAAATAAATAAATACATTCCATAAATACAATCCACCAAAGGAAAGCTCGGTTTGTGTGAAAAAAAAGGATATAATTTTTTTTGGGTGGAGGTCAGTGTTATATGGCCGCGCAATTACGCTATAACTCATGTGCAAGTCAATCAATATACACATATTGGGATTTTTTTTTTTTTTTTTTTACCCAAATTATGTAGCGGAATACATATTGGCCTAAATTTTATGAAGAAATTCGTTCTTCTAACATTTTTTTTTATTGGATATGTTTTATAGCAGAAACTAAAAAATTTTTTTCAAAATTTGCGGTCTTTTTTTGTTTATGGCGCAAAAATTAAAAATCGCAGAGATGATCGAATACCAACCACAAGAAAGCTCTATTTGTGGGGGGGGGGGACATACATTTTATTTGGGTACAGCGCCGCACGACCGCACAATTGTCAGTTAAAATAACGCAGTGCCGTATCACAAAAAAAAACAAAAAAAAACGGCCTGGACAGGAAGAGAGGGGAGCGCATCTTCTGGAGGTCAAGTGCGATGCATACTAGCCCATTATGCTTTTACTTTGCAGGGGGAAAAAAAAAAGAAGTAAAACCCATCAGGGTTTACTTCCTCTTTAACCACTTCCGGACCGCCGCACGCCGATATACGTCATAATTTTGACGGGGGATATCGTTGTAATGGCAGCAGCTAGCTGCCATAACCCCCGGTATCCTCGTGTTCGGCCGGTGTTCCGGTTTCTGGTAAGAGTGGTCTCTGCGGCGGATTCGCCGCGAGATCGCTTTTAACGGCGGCGGGAGAGGGCCCCTCCCTCCCACCGCGCTCCGGTGCCCTCCGCAGCTTACCGGATCCGTCGGCAGCGGCGGAGGCGATCGGATCTTCACCCTGGCATTGGCATGGAGACGAGTGAGGGGAAGATGGCCCCCACCCGTCTCCATAACAATGCAGGGCGGAAGCGACGTCAAAGCGTCAAAAAAATTATTTTTTTAAATTACAATTTTTTTTTTTTTTTATTGCATTTTAGTGTAAATATGGGATCTGATCTCATATTTAAGAGGTCCTCTCATGCTTTTTTTCTATTACAAGGGATGTTTACATTCCTTGTAATAGAAATAAAAGTGACCCAATTTTTTTTTTTTTTTTAAATGGTGTAAAAAAAAAAAAATAAAAAAAAAAGTAAAATACAATTTTTTAAAAAGAGCTCGCGTGCAGAAGTGAACGCATACGTGAGTAGCGCCCGCATATGAAAACGTTGTTCAAACCACATATGAGAGGTTATCGCCGCGATCGGTAGAGCGAGAGCAATAATTCTAGCCCTAGACCTCCTCTGTAACTCAAAACATGCAACCTGTAGAATTTTTTAAACGTCGCCTATGGAGATTTTTAAGGGTAAAAGTTTGTCGCCACTCCACGAGCGGGCGCATTTTTGAAGCGTGACATGTTGGGTATGAATTTACTCGGCGTAACATTATCTTTCACAATATAAAAAAAATTTGGGCTAACTTTACTGTTGTCTTATTTTTTTATTCAAAAATGTGTATTTTTTCCAAAAAAAAAAATTGCGCTTGTAAGACCGCTGTGCAAATACGGTGTGACAGAAAGTATTGCAACGACCGCCATTTTATTCTCTAGGGTGTTAGAAACATTATACATTTTTTTTCTAAGTAATTTTCTAGCAAGAAAAAAAAAACGTTTTTAACTTGTAAACAACAAATCTCCAAAAGAGGCTTGGTCCTTAAGTGGTTAAAGTGACAGTAAACAATATCCTTCTTTTTCAAAAAATAATCCGTACACATCCACTCCTCAATAGCCCTGTATTGCGTTTTTCATTAAACTGTTTCTTACTGTGGTTTTTCTGCCTCAATTCTCAGTGAGCTCCCCGAACCTCACCTTTTTGTCCCCATAGTAGTCCATCTCGGGAGCGTGCAAGAGAAGGTGGCTACATTCCTACAGACAGCGGGACGATGGAGAACGAACGTAGCCACCCTCTAACAGGAAGTCAGATCACAGCAGCCACAAAAAATAAGGAATTAGGAGATTTGGAGGAGAGTGACAGCGATCTAAATTACTTTTTTGAGTTAAGAATACATAGTATCATTTTTTTTTTTAAAACCAGGGTTTAGTGTCACTTTAACGTTCATCAGTGGCACATGCAAGTATAGTATTAGCAGATATCAGAAATGAGAATTGGAAAATTACCTGAGTTACAGGTTCACTTGTCCCGACGTCGTAAATAGGAGTCCATCTCTGCAACAAACGTGAGGAAGTCGCGGGGAGGGGGGGGGGGGTTAGACGGACTCTGAAAAGGACGGTTCCTCTAATGTTGGAGACTTTTCTGCATCTGACGTGACGACTCTCTGCAGCCAGGTGACTGGAGCTGACTGCCCTCCCACTGACACTCTATTCCACCCTAATCTCAGGGCAGACTGCTCATTGGTCAACAAAGACTGACAATGAGGACAGGCTTCCATGTATCCTCTGCTACAGGTCCCTAGATCCTGGACTGCTGGAGGTCCACAGACTGAATGCAGCTAGTCCAGCCCTAGGGACTGCTAGACGCACAGAAGACGCATTTGGGGTTGATTTACTAAAGGCAAACAGACTGTGCACTTCGGAAGTGCAGTTGCTCCAGAGCTTAGTAAATGAGGTAAGGCTTCACTTTGCAAAGAGTACCCAATCACATGCAAAGAGAAAAAAAAAAATTGCATTTTTGCTTGCACATGATAGGATATTGGCAGTCAGTAGGTCCCCCCCCCCCCTCCCTCGTTTACTCTGGAACAACCGCTCATGCAAAATTATTATTATTATTATACAGGTTTTATGTGGCGCCAACAGTTTGCGCAGCGCTTTACAACGTGAGGGCAGACATTATGGTTACATTACAATTTGGTACAAGAAGAATCAGAGGGCCCTGCTCGTTAGAGCTTACAATCTAAAAAAAAAATGCACCATCTATGTGCCTTAGCCTAGGTTCAGACTAGTGCGATCTCAAACATCGCATGTGATTCGCACCCGCGCCGCAGGTGCCGATCACATGCGATGTCTGAGCAATACGGGTTCAGCCACACGTTTGTATAGCTGAACTCACATTGGATTCGCACAGAAGGACTTGTTTTTCCCCGCACTGGAATCTCATCGCATGGTGTGTTCTCACCTATGCGATCCAATTCCTGTACGAATCCCGCAGTTCGCACTGAGATCTGTGAACCGATCTGGGGGGGCGGTGTCATTAACAATGTATTGACACCCGCAGCGGGCAACTGCCTGCGGGAGAGAAGCGATGCGGGAACCGGCGCTGTAATCGCGCTGGTTTCCCGCATCGCACTAGTCTGAACCTAGGCTTAAAAACCACCCCAATCACAAACATTGATCAATTGATTTAATCTTACTGTATTGATTTAATTTTACTGTTATCTATGAGCCCGGGCTCACACTGATGCGGTGCGGGACACAGCATGCAGCACATTCAAGTGCAAAGTACATGCGGTGCGGGACATTCTGGGGTGCGATTTGAGCCATGGATTTGTATGGCTCAAATCGCACCAAACTCGTGCAGGGCCCTTTTTTTTTTTTGACCGCACCAGAATAGGATCGCATGGGTCACACCCATGCGATCCGATTCTGCAAATCGCACTGTTTTGCAAACAGTGGTGGGGGTGGGGAATTAACATACGCTCCGCAGTTGGTTTGCATGTAGGGGTTATGATTTTGATGCGGTGCGAAATCTGCAGTGAATTTGCACAGCATCTAGTGTGAACCTGGGGCTGAAGAGGGATCTCTGGTGTAATTCAGTGAGTACTCAAGTAGTTATTATAAAATACAAATGTACATAGTTACAAGGAAGTTCTGTAAATACAAACAAAGCCTTCAACCCCTTAATGGCCCTTTTAACCCCTCACTGACGAGGGTCCAAACAAATCCAAACGCCTGAAACCAGTTTTGCAACTTTGACATGTCTTAGTAAAACTGCACATATCATCACCATTATTTAGTTTATCCAGGTGAATTATAATTGTTTTTTTTAGGACAAATTTAGCCATTTGGTGTTAAAGTAAAAAAAATCAGAGGGTGGGTAAATGGGGGGATGGGGGGGGGCAGAGGACACTACAGTGGGGGGCGGGTGATGTGAAGGGGACAGAGGACACAGCATTGGTGGGTACAGAACACTACTATGGGGGAGGGGGCAGTGGACACAACAGTGGGGAAGAGGGGGGAAAGTGATTTGAAGGGGGCAGGGGACTGTGCGTTGGGGAGTACAGAAAACTACTATGGGGGAAGGAGGTAGAGGACACTACAGTGGGGGGGGGGGTGATGTGAAGGGGGCAGAGGACACAGCATTGGGGGGTACAGAACACTACTATGGGGGGAGGGGGTAGAGGACACTACAGTGGGGGGGGGGTGATTTGAAGGGGGCAGGGGACACTGCATTGGGGGGGGGGGTACAGAACACTACTGTGTGGGCAGGCAAAGGACACTACAGTGGGGGGGGGTGATTTGAAGAGGACATGGAACACTTCATTGGAGGGTACAGAACACTACTATGGGGGGAGGGGGCAGAGGACACTGCAGTGGGGGGCGGGTGATGTGAAGGGGCAGAGGACACAGAATTTGGGGGTACAAAACACTACTATGGACAGTGGGGGGCGGGTGATGTGAAGGGGGCAGAGGACACAGCATTGGTGGGTACAGAACACTACTATGAGGGAGGCAGCAGAGGACACTACAGTCGGGCGGGGGGTGAGTGATTTGAAGGGGGCAGGGGACTCTGCGTTGGGAAGTACAGAACACTACTATGGGGGGAGGGGGCAGAGGACACTACAGTGGGGGGGGGGGGTGATGTGAAGGGGGCAGAGGACACAGCATTGGGGGGTACAGAACGCTACTATGGGGGGAGGGGGGTAGAGGACACTACAGTGGGGGGGGGGTGATTTGAAGGGGGCAGGGGACACTGCATTGGGGGGGTACAGAACACTACTGTGGGGGGAGGCAAAGGACACTACAGTGGGGGGTGATTTGAAGAGGACATGGAACACTGCATTGGAGGGTACAGAACACTACTATGGGGGGAGGGAGCAGAGGACACTGCAGTGGGGGGCGAGTGATGTGAAGGGGCAGAGGACACAGAATTTGGGGGTACAGAACACTGCTATGAGCAGTGGGGGGCGGGTGATATGAAGGGGGCAGAGGACACAGAATAGGGGGGTAGAGAACCCTACTGTGGGGGGAGGGGGCAGAGGACACTACAGTGGGGGGTGAATTGAAGAGGACAGGGAACACTGCATTAGAGGGTACAGAACACTACTATGGGGGGAGGGGGCAGAGGACACTGCAGTGGGGGGCGGGTGATGTGAAGGGGCAGAGGACACAGAATAGGGGGGTAGAGAACACTACTGTGGGGGGAGGGGGCAGAGGACACAACAGTGGGGAAGAGGGGGGTAAGTGATTTGAAGGGGGCAGGGGACTCTGCGTTGGGAAGTACAGAACACTACTGTGGGTGGAGGGGGGCAGAGGACACTACAGTGGGGCGGGGGGTGAGTGATTTGAAGGGGGCAGGGGACTCTGCGTTGGGAAGTACAGAACACTACTGTGGGTGGAGGGGGGCAGAGGACACTACAGTGGGGGGTGGGTGATGTGAAGGGGGCAGAGAACACAGCATTGGGAGGTTACAGAACACTACTATGGAGGGGGGGCAGAGGACACTACAGTGGGGGGGGGGTGATTTGAAGGGGGCAGGGGACACTGCATTGGGGGGTACAGAGCACTACTGCAGGCGGAGGGGGGCAGAGGGCACCACAGCTGGGGGATTATGTGAAGGGGCAGAGAACACAGCATTGGGGGGTACAGAACACTACTATGGGGGGAAGGGGGCAAAGGACACTACAGTGGAGGGGTGATTTGAAGGGGGCAGGGGATACTGTGTTGGGGGAGTACAGAACACTACTGTGGGTGGAGGGGGGTAGAGGACACTACAGTGGGGGGTGGATGATGTGAAGGGGGCAGAGGACACTGGGTTCGGGGGGTACAGAACACTACTGTGGGGGGAGGGGGGGGGGGGCACTACAGGAGGAGGGTGATGTGAAGGAGACAGAAGACACTACTGTGATGCTCTCTTTTTATTGGGAGCTTGATAGTCTTTTTTTTTTTTTTGTTTTGTTTTTTGTTTAAAGGCGCAGCGTAGTAGCCAAAATCTTTGCTTTTCTCCATGTTGTCTGGGTAGATCTCAACCTCTGAAAGGTTGCCTACACCTGGTCTATGCTGTGCAAAATCCAGTAATACGGTACTGTCTCGCCCGGCTCTGCACGTGCTCAGTCGCCCTCCGTTTTTAGGCACTGCGGAGTTTGTAGAAGCCGATCTGCTGACAGCCTTAAAGTGGAATTAAACCCTCCTATCCTTTACAGCCAAGGAAGCTGCTTCTGTTTGAGCTGCAACTGCCATGGTGCTGCACATGTGATCTGTTAGCCATTTGATGGTTTGACAGTTTGGTTGAGGAAACGAGCAAAACCTGGCATTCCTGGAATGTACCTGTTTTTTTTTTTAAACTGCTAAATCGATGGGATTAGCTCCACTTTAAGATTTACTCGTTGCTCAGGGGTTCTGGGCTTCAGAAAAATGGCCGCCTCCAGCAAGAAGAAATGGGAACAATGCTGGAGGCAATTTTACAGTACACACATTTTAATAGCAGAATTGTTAAAGCGTTTGTTACCCCCAACACTTCACATTCCTGATATGTGCCTGCTGCACCATGGACTTGTATGAGAATGTATCCTGTTCTCTTTGTATTGCTTCCTTTGTTTGAAATCCCTGGGTGTTCCTGCCAACCCCCTTGCTTTTTTTATAACAACTGACCACACTAAGCAGGAGAGCACACCTGTGGTCAGTTCTCTAGCTATGCTGGGAACTCAGCCTGCTCTCCTCCAATGATCAGACTTGTCCTGACACGCCCCCGTTGCACAGCCATTCACTGGGAGGTTAAGTGTGCTGTTGCTTCTCCTCCCCCAGCTCTCATGCAGCTAAGAACAGAGGGAATACTATCACTTATAAAAAAAGGGAAAAAAACTATTTATAATGTATGTTTTTTTTTATATCTATACACAAAAATGTTTTGCCTTTCATTTCTATTTTAAACTGAATAGGTTGTTTTACAAGGTGATCGTTTACAATCACTTTAATGTGTGTGTTCCTTGCTAAAAAGAACCATCATTTTTTTGTCAAGTTGGTAGGGGTAAAGTTTCGCTTCAGGCTTCATGCACACTGGCGTTTTTTAAAGCCTCAAAAAATGCTAGAAAAAAACACCGGATCTCTGTTTTGTATCCGATTTTGAAACTCAATAAAAAGAATTTTCAAAAAAAAAGAAAAAACTGCTGGATGAAAAATGCTAATAGCGATTTTGTGCCAGCTAGTAGTAGCTTTTAGGAGCGTTTGTGTTTTTATTAATGTTTTTACATGAAGAAAATGAAAAATGCTTAAAAAAAAAAAAGCCGTTTGGTGTTTTTAGTAGCGTTTTTTTTTTTTTTCCTTTCTTTTTTGCTGCTGGGAAAACGCTCCCAAAAACTCGACCGAAGAGGTTCAGGCAGTTTTTTTTTTTTTAAGCCGCACAGCAACCATAACCCGATCCAGCGATGTGCACGAGAGCAGCGGCTCTCTCCTTCCTTCACAGACAACCGCAGGAGCCATCGGTTCCCACTGCTTTCAATCATAGTCAGCGAGGAGGGGGCAGGGCCAAGTTGCGCTCTGTTTGTCTATGGACACACCATACCATGTGCTTGTATGAGAAAGTCTCTTTTGTATTGTTTCCTTTTGTGTGAAATCCCTGGTGTTCCTGCCAGTCCCTCTGCTTTCCTATTAAAAACTGACCACACTAAGCAGGAAAGCACAACGTGGTCAGTTCTCTAGCTGTGCTGGGAGCTCAGTGTGCTCTCCTCCAATGATCAGACTTGTCCTGATACGCTCCCCTCTGCACAGCCATTCACTGGAAAGATCAGTGTGCTGTTGCTCCCCCCCCCCCCAGCTCTTATGCAGCTGAGAACAGAGGGAATGTGAATACTTATAAAAAAGGGAAAAAAGGTATTTATAATGTGTTTTTTTTTTTTTAATATCTATACACAAATGTTTTGCCTTTTCATTTCTATTTTAAACGGAATAGGTTGTTTAGGTGATTGATTGTTTATAATCACTTTAACCCTTTCCCTGCCAGGTCCGCACGTCGTACGACGAGGGGTATCACACACAATCCGATGGCTGCAGCCTGTGAAACTTATAGACTCCTGCCTGTCAGGTGAGATAGCTCGCACCCCCACCCCCGCCCCCCCCGCAGCGTCACCCATCGGCGGGCCCAGGATCTCCATGCCGGGTGCTGGCGGGTAGAGGGGAAGGAGAACAGCAGACACACGTCCGCCCTCCTTCCCTTCTTTTCGTGACCCAGAAAGTGACGTCTCTGACGTCACTTCCGGGGTCAATCTCTCCGTGTCCCCGGCCTGCTTTGCTGGGAAACGATGTTTTGCAGTGCGATCTGCATTGCAAAACATTCAGTGGAGTACAGGGGAGACATTGGGGGTGTCTTAGACCCTGCATATCTCAATAAAGAGAACCTGTCACCTAAAAATCATCACATAGGAGACTGTTTGTTCTCTATGTGATGGAAAAAAAAAATTAAGTAAAAAAAAAAAAAAAAAATTGGCCAAAAAATTAAGTTACACCTAAGCACATACAATCCCCCCCCCCCAAAAACATTTTTTTTTTTGAGGCCCCCCCACCCCCACATATACACACACGAAAACGCATGCGTCGGGGCGCTTACGCGTGAAAACATCGATTGTGATACACATGTTACACAGCGCCGCGCATGCCGGAGTGAGAGCAATAATGCTAGCACCAGACCTCCTCCGTAACACTAAACTGATACCTATAGGGGGCTTTTAAAGCGTCGCCTATAGAAAATATAGGGTACTGAAGTTTGTTGCCATTTCAAGGGCGCACATACATTTTAAGGTTTGGTATGTTGGGTATCTATGTGCTCGGTGCAACCTCGTCTTTTATATTTATATTTTTACCAAAAATTTGGGTGATTTTTTTGCTTTTGTTGAAATTCCCATTAGTGCGCTTTTTTACTGAAATTTTTGCATTTCCCAGGACCTTTGCGATAATATCGTGACACAAAAATAATTGCAACTACCACTGTTTTATTCTCGAGGGCGTCTGCTTTCAGAAAAGATATAATATTTGTGGGTTTTGTGTAATCTTCAGGCCTAAAATTTTTTTTTTTTTCAAACGTGTGCAAAAAAAAAAAAAATGCAAAAACGCCTCTGGCAGTGAAAGGGTTAACGGGTAGCACCATCACTGTCCCATATTTATTGTGTTTCTTACCACAATCAAAATACACACCGAATGGGGCCTGATAGAGGTTCTATTTTTTTGTCCAGAACTTGGAAGAGAAGTTTGGCTGAAGTTCCACTTTAATTACCTTTTTTTGTTTTGTTTTGTGTGTGTAGGTAGGATGACATTGGCAGGAACGTTACAATATATTAAAGTTACTTCAAGGACAAGTACTGAGGTGAATTGTTCAAAGTTCTCTGTAAATCATTGCGTAAGAATCGGCAGGGAAAAAATACACGATAGAAAAGGTCTGTTGATAAAGATTTTGTCAGGTTCTCTTAAAGTTGATGTTTAGCGGCCCCTTCGCCTAACTTAGACGAAAATCCTTGCACCGGCCCTGTTGGGAGTAGTGGGTCTTCACAGGCTGACTAAATTTTGCATGCTGACCACCCTAAGTAACGCCCACGTGTGTCACATATTCTTTTCTTTAAAACACATTTCTTTATTACAGATACTTATATAGCGCCGTCCATTTACACAGCGCTTTACAAATACTGTATATTGTACATTCACATCAGTCCTTGCCCTCAATTTCTCCTTGTACCCTCTTTTAATCAGGGGCAGCCTATCCATTAAGGGCGCAGAGGGCCCCCCCCCCATGCAGGACGTCAGGTGCATGGATTCCAATTGGGGGGGGGGGATTGTGTTTGAAGCACGTGATTAGAGCCAGAGGCTCTAATAGGCTTCAAACGAGGGTGGGCTTGGGGCGCAGAGCACTGCGAACTGAGCCCACCCAGGTGTGTTATAATAGCGAATGAATATTCGCTATTGTCACACTGATCCTCCTCTTGGCCAATCAGGAAGCGGGTCCTGAGACTTGTCACCCAATTGGCTGAAAGGACAGGCGTTTGGAGTGGACGCCTAGGAGGAGGAGGGAGGAGACGCACAGCGGCACTCACCGTGATGCAGAGGAGGAGAAGACTCCATGGAAGCCGCAAGCCGCCGCCCGTCCGCAACCTACATGGGGTAAGTGGATGACCGACCGACACTGCCCGCGCCCGCGGGGGGGGGGGGGGAGGGGGAGTGGGTAGTGCTGGGGTGACCCGACCGATTGGCGGTGGGGGTGTGCCACTAACCGACAGACCTGGGGGGGTTGTTTGACGCCCCCCAAGAAAAAAAGCCACCACTGCTTTTGATCCTGAGAGTAGCAGTCATGTGACTTTACATCACCGCTGCATACCTGGGAACGAGGGACACTTATAAGAAAAAGTAGGTAGGCATAGGACACGCCTCCTGCCACGCCCCCTTTAAGGAGAATTATACAAATTATAATTATTTTTTTTTAGCACTTCTATTCCTTTATATTGGCTTTTAGAATTTACAAATGCAGCAATTTAGAAATGGGATGAAAGGTTTAGCGTTGGGAAACACTTTGAGAGATAAAAAGTGAATTTTATATACAACTTTATAGATCAGACCACGAGGGACAAATGAGGAGGAAAGAGGGACAGAAGGACTTTGGTCATGCTGGGGAGGAAAGAGCTAGATGATGTTGGATGTATTCCAGCCAGGAGCTGAAGCAGGCTTTATCTGACTTTCTAAAGCTTTTAATGCACCTTGTGAGAAGCTCACAGTGTGCAGTGTAATCAGAGTAAGCCATTTCAGTTCAGGAGAGGAGCCGGTACAACTGTGCAAGACTGAAGGGAGGGTTGAAGGTCAGCTTCAATGGACATGCACAAAGCCAAGAGTAAGCGGCGTACGCCAATGTCCTGTCTTGAGACCATTATTGCTTAAAATAGAACTCCAGCCAAGCAGCTAAATACACAGTTGAATTGTGTACATGTGAAAAGTTTTACCTGCCAAATAACTTGCTATTCTGTTTTGCCACTTTTGTGTCTGACACACCCCATCCACCCTGCGCTGCCAGAGAACCATCTCTCTGCGCTGCCACTCTACGCATCCTCTACCCAGCTCACTGGATTTGTAATAAGCAGTATGGCATTGGTACGGTCTTTTCTGTGCTCCTGTAAGCTGCCTTTGCACCTCCCCATCCAGCCGCCAACCAACGCCTGAATCATATTTGGATGACTGCACTATGTAATACAGTAGAGCCCCTAGGCCCATGGTGCCCAACCTGTGACTTGAGAGCGGCATGCGGCCCTTTGGTGTATAATGTTCGGCCCTCGGACCTCAGCAGTATAGGAACATTGATCTTCACTGGCCTCACGTAACATCTTCCCAGCTTCGTATTGTCTTCTGCGGCATATCCCCAGCGAACAATATATTCTGTCCACACTCTCTGACCATCATTTCCTCTATTAGGTCTGCAGAGTCCTCTCAAGCATAACATATTTTGAACATTATGTGAAGACCTTTGGTGATGTCGGGGGCTGCTTTTGAGGCCCCCTTAGCCCACAAGTTGACGACCACTGCCCTAGGCTCATGTTCCAATTCTCTGGATGATGTCTGCTTTGCAGAGGATTAGGGGAAATTAGTATAGATCGGGTCCATTTTTGGTAATTTGTTAACAGTATTTAAATGGTCCTTGCAGTAAAATGCAAACTCGGCTTGTAGGCAGTGCCTACAGTATTGTCCATATCCCTGGCGCCCAACCTGCAGCCCAAGGGCCGCACATCCTAGCCCGACAGCATACAGAGAATTATAACACGAGCCAAAGGGCCTACAGTATTGTCTAAGTCTCTGGTGCCCAACATGTGGCACATACCTCCCAACTGTCCCTGATTCGGTGGGACAGTCCCGCAATTGGCAGCTCTGTCCCAGGTCCCGGGCACCCTTATTCCGGGACAATACAGTGTCCCTGAATTTCCCCCTGGCCCTGGGCCGATCTGATGCCCCCTAAAATAGCCCTCACAAAGCTGCTGTCACTCACTGTCAGCTTGTTGTGGACCCCTGGCTGGTGAGACCCCCTTTTACACAGTTGCTGGCTCAGTGCCCAAATAGTTGCTAGCCGCCGCCCGCCTGGCATCTAGCAACCAGTAACATCAGGAGGAGGAGAGAGGCAGAGACCCAGCATTCACAGTGGAGGAGGATCTTCCTCCTTCTCTGCACCTAGTGCTTAGCTCCACCCACCTCCTCCCCTGCATCGTCCAGCCAGCAGCATGCAGAAGTGCACAAACGGAGATATGAGTTTTGTAGAAAGGCAAATAAATCAAAAGCACTCACCATGACAGATTGGGGTTAAAATCGTCAGTCAGCTGTCCCCCAGCAGCCAGCATTTGGTGTGTGTGTGTGTGTGTGTCAACCTGGAGCTAGCACTGCTAAGTGTGGAGAGGATGGTAGGCAGATAAGAGGTTGGCAGATAAGTATGCTGGCAGAAGAAGAGAGGACATTGACAGAGGGATGGAAGGAGGACACAGTCTTAAAAACCAGGGCAGGGTTCACGCTGGGACTTATAGTCCTTCGCTTTTAGGGGATGTGACCCCCCAAAAGTGAAGGGCTACAGGTCCCAGCATGAACCCCTCAGGACTGAAGATATGATGGGGTCACACCCTTAATTCTCAGGGGTCCATACTGGGACCTGTAGACCTTCAATTGGGGGGGGGTCACATCCTTAGATATCAGGGGTTCATGCTGGGACTTGTAGTCCTTTATTTTGTTACCCCCCCCCCCCAAAGTAAAGGACTACAGGTCCCAGCATGAACCCCTCACAGTTGAAGATGTGACACCCCCCGGCCCCCGCATGGGAGGAGTCGCATAAGCAGCCAGCGGCAGGACAGGCGTCCACTTTCCTGGGCCTCTGGTGTGTCAGACTGGTGGCAGGCTATGGGTGGAAAGTGGCACACTGCATCAGGTGGCAGGTTATGGGTGGAAAGTGGCACACTGCATCTGGTGGCAGGCTATGGGTGGAAAGTGGCACACTGCATCTGGTGGCAGGCAACGGTGGCAAGTGGCAAGCTGCATCTGGGGGCAGGAGACAGTGGCAAGTAACAAGCTCAGGGTTCCACTGATTCTGCATTATGGTGAGTTGAACCATTTCATTATATATTACAATGTAGTACAACACCTGCCATTCGCCCAACAAATCACCCCCACTGCCGAATTCCCCGTCAACCCTGAGACTACATTCCCTCAACCCCCCCCCCCCCCCCAGCTTTTTTGGGGAGGGGGGCGGTGTCTCTGAATGGCAGTTTGGAAATGTGATCACCCTAGTGAAGACTGGCCCTTGCGTGTCCCCGATCTCAGCAATAGATTGTATTTCATTTCTCATAGCAAGCATCCTGGTTGCCAGAGCTGGAGAGGAGAGCTAGCTCTTGGGGTTTTGGAAAAAGCATGTGCACTTCCCTCCAAATGTACAATGCAGTGCTTAGTGCCCGGTGCCACATGTAGCCCTTTGTCACTTTTTGTGTGGGCCATTGGTCCCCTGCAGACACTTCTGTAATGTGTCATGTACTATGTCTCCAGTCTATGATTGGTTGTTAAGCATGCCCCCAGTCTCCAACAAGCCCTGTAGCATGTTCATAGTCTCTGACCATTTTCTGTAGCATGTCTGCAGTCTCTGACCATTTCTTGTATTATGTCCATACCTCTGCTATGCAGTCTATGACTATTTTAATGAAGTTAAGTTAGGCTCAGACAAAGCAATCAAAGCATATTTTATAGGTACAAGGAAGCATGGGTTTTGTTTAACCACATCACTTAAGCCCCTCCCACTGCTAGGCGCATGCCACACCACAATTTCCTGCAACGTAGCCCGCACCACAGGTCTTTTTACTTCTCCATTGTCCCTCATTCTGAAGTTCAAAAGTTGAGAGGTATGCAGTCACATCATATACTAAAGGGCTACTGGTTGGGCACCAGACATCATCCAGAGAATAAGGGCCTACAGTATTGTCTAAGCCTCTGGTGCCCCAAACCTGTGGCTCAAGGGTCACATATCATATACCAAGCACAGTTTATGGAGTGCGTTAAGACTGGTGAAACTGGGAGGCACTGTGGGACACTGTTGGAATTTGGGGGCGCTATGAGGGGCTGAAGGTACTGCAGCAGACTGGGGGGGGGGGGGGGGGAGAGAATGTGGGGGCTGAGGGCTCTTAGTTGGGCCTAAGGATACTGTGGAGGGTTGCAGGCACTGCGGACAATTATGGGAGGTCAGGGGCACTATGGGAGCCTGTGAGGCATGGTGGTAGGTTAGGGGATCTGCAGCTAGCTGGAGGCCCAGGATGTGGAGGCTGTGTCCTGGCGGTTGAGTACCACTGCACTAGGTAATGAACAAAGGGGTATGGAAGTAAAGAAGAAAAAAAATATATAATAATTTTTTAAAAGACCTTCTAGTACAAGTCAGTTCAAATCCCAACCACAGCCCTACATGCCTGGAGTTTTCATATTCTCCCTGTGCCTGCGTGGGTTTTAGCCCGGGTTCTACACCTATGCGAATTAGATGTGCGTTTCCGCACATCTATTCGCATAGCAGGAGAATGTGACTGGAGCCGGTTAACATATCTCCGGGGCGGCTGCGGAGCGCACTGCACAAAACGCTGTGCGTCTTTGGCTCCGTTTCAGGGCCGAATTCAGGCATAGAATCGGCCCTGATTCATCCCTGAAACGGGGAACAGGGACGCACAGCGCTCCTGTGCGATCCACAGCCCGATATAGTGTGAACCCGGGCTTAGGGTTGCCACTTTTTTCTTCAAGCCAAACCCGAACACTTCAGCGACGCACAGTCATTTTTTTTTTTTTTGGTTTTAGTATACACTATAACAGGGGTCTCCAAACTTTCTAAACAAAGGACCCGCTTACTGTTCTTCAGACCTAAGGGGGGCCAGACTGTAGGCATTGGGAGTAGAAAAGGTCCTGATGTTAGTGGGAATAAACAATGCCCCATCTTTGGTGTCAGTAGGAGGAATAGAGCCCCATTGTTGGTGTCATTGGAATGAATTGTGTTCCATCTTTGATGTCCTTGGGAAGAATTCTGCCCTTTCATTGGTGTCAGTGGGGGTGGGACTATGCCCCATTGTTGGTATCAGTGGATGAAAACAGTGCTCCAAGGGCCAGAAAGAAGCAAGGAAAGGGCCGCATCTGGCCCCCGGGCCGCAGTTTGGACACCACTGCACTATAGGATTGTAACAGACCTGGGACACCTTTGGGCACTCCAAAGAGAATAGTAATGCGGCGCACATAGTGGCCCCTCATGCTCCGGTCAAGGCCTGTTCTGAGCCGCATTGCTGTCTGAATAATGTGTCCGGGTTTAAGGTGGACTGAAACCCGAACACATGATTCAAAACCCAAAGTGTCCGAGTGAATCCCGGACAGGTGGCAACCCTACTCCGAATTCCTCCCACACTCCATAGACATCAGCGTTGCCAACCTACCAGATTGAAATTACTTACACGAAACCCAACATTTACTGGCACAGCCAAGTTTTTACTGGCATATCCGAAGGTTACCTAATTCCAGTTTTAAGTGCAAATTTCAGTATTTTAGACTACAAACAGGTACAGTATGCAATTAGCAATGTGATTTATAGTAGATATTAAGGCAAAAAACATATTTTATTTTTGATATTGTAATCAAGTAGCTCAGGGACAGGACTCAGGAGGGCAAGAAATTAGAATGGACGCCACACACACACACATGAAAGTGACTATCACAGTGACACTGACAGCAGTGTACAGTAGCACAGAGATGACAACACGTCACGGACACGACCCATCCCCTCCTAAGTCACAGTGACAGTCTCTCTCCATGCCAGGTGGTCCCTTCAGTCCACTCCAGTCCAAACAGCACTGACAGTCCCACTCCTGGCTTGCCTTACTCCCGTCCCGCAGACTTGCACACAAGGCGCCAGCCGCTCCGCTTGGCTACCTTGCACCATGACATCACACAACATGCTCAGGCACCGCCTCCGCCAGACTCGCCCCCCCCCCCCCGCCAGCTCTGCTGAACACACTGCAGCAGGCACTTGGATGGTCTCGGCCCGCCCCGGACCAAGACCACTGCACATGAGCAGTTCAGAGCCGAGCATCACAGCCATATTTTTACTGGCAACCTATCCCTTTTACTGGCAGGAGAAAAGTACCCATTTTTTACTGGCTGGCAGTAGAGCTGCACGATTAATCATTAAGAATCAAAATCGCAATCTTTTTCTCTCCCGATCTTCAAAACAGCATGTCACAATTCTTTCTAACAAGTGCAGAGAGTTCTCACAGCAGGGAAATTTAAAAAATCCGGTGTCTTGCCGAAAAAGTTCCCCCGGTGGATAAGGACCCCCCCTGTACTGCGCAGGCGCAGTGCTTGCGCAGTACGAAGCACTACGAGCCGCCGAAAAAAGCCGAATCAGAGTCAGCTGTACACCGCGCCTGCACAATGAAAACACTACATTTTAACAGACGCTCCGATGCTACGCCGCACGCTCCCGATGCTTGTGCTACTCTGTAAGGGGCGTGTTTAAGGATGGGTCTTGCCAATCTGCCCATGAATTCAATGTTCGGGCCTCTTCTGTAGCATCCGCCCCTTACCACGATATGACAGTGTAGACCCTCCCCTTGCAGAGTAGCACGACCATCGGGAGCATGCGGCAGTGTCGGGCACAATGTCCTGCTCATTGCGCAGGCGCCGTGAACAGCTCACTCACAGCTGTTCAGCTTCGGAGATTTCGGCGGCTCCCTTGTTTTTCGTACTGCGCAAGCGCTGCGCCTGCGCGTACAGGGGGGGTCCTTATCCGCCGAGCAGAACTTTCTCGGCAGAACACCGGCAGCCTACCAAGTTTAATCATAACACAAATAAGTAGAAACAAAGTATCTTTTTCGTTCTTTTATCAAAGGAAACACTCAGGCGTGTAAATGAGGAAGTTTAACCATTTAAAGACCAAACCTTTTCTGACATTTGTTGATTACAAGTAAAATCGTCACTTTCTGCTAGAAAATTGCTTGGAACACCCAAACATGATATATATATATATATATATATATATATATATATATTTTTTTTATTTTTAGCAGAGACCCTATAGAATAAAAATGGTGGTTGTTGCAATATTTTATGTGACACCATATTTGCGCAGCGGTCTTTCAAACGCAATTTAAAAAAAAAAAAAAAACTAAACAGTAAGTTAGCGCAATTTTTCTATAATGTGAAAGATGTTACACCGCGAGAATCGTGATCTTTATTCTAAGCAAAAAAAAATCGGGATTCTCATTTTAGCCAAAATCCTGCAGTTCTAGCTGGCAGTAAAAACACTGACCGTTGGCAACACTGATACACATGCTGGTAGGTTAATTGTCTCCTGTCCATATTGGCCCTACTATGTCTGTGTATGTATGAAATGTGAGTTAGGGACCTTAGAGAGTAAATTTTTGTAATTAAAAATCTTACAAACCTAATAAAACATATTTACATATATACAAAATAAATATTAAAAAAAAAAAAAAAAAAAAATTATATATATATATATATATATATATATTATATATATATATATATATATATATATATATATATATATAAACAAGAATAGCTTACATCAGCATAGCAAAAACATAAAGAAAACTAAATGTACCAACCTAAACAAAGCCATAACCTCCACCTAAAACACCTCAGTGCAGAGCTAAGAATCCATTACACATTTAACCCATGCATGCGGCCTTTTTCCAAAATACCTTTTTTAAGCTCCTTGTGGGGAGGGACTGATGTGACTGTGTAATGTATATGAAACGTGCTGCGTAATTGTCAGCGCACTATAAGTACCTGTACTAATAAACCATCCACATGCAATCCTCTGCATGCATTGCTGTGAGGTCTGTCATAATTAAATCGTCAGACATAATGAGCGTGTAAAGGAAACTCGCCCATCCATATTGACGAAGTGGTTTCCAATGGCTGCAGGGGATCTGGATAGTGTGCAATGACGTCTGAACAGAAGTTCCTCCGCTGGTTAAACAGAACTGGAAACCAAGTGAGCTGGCTGGGCATTTATGCCAAAACTTTTTATGTAAACAAAATCACACATGCAAATGTCACATACTGCTTCCCTTTGACGGAAACCTGTCCTGAAGCTGCTGTTACTGCCTTCCTATTAGGCCTGATTCACACCTATGCATTTTTAGTGCTTTTTGCTTTTTCAGATTTGCACTACAGAACGTGTTCCATAGGAAACCATGTTTAATTTATAATTTTTTTTTTATTTATTTCAGGTACTTATTAGCGCCGTCAATTTACGCAGCGCTTTACATATACATTGTACATTCACATCAGTCCCTACCCTCAAGGGGCTTACAATCTAAGGTCCCTAACTCACATTCATACATACTAGGGACAATTTAGACAGGATCCAATTAACCTACCAGCATGTCTTTTGGAGTGTGGGAAGAAACCGGAGTACCCGAGGAAACCCACGCAGGCACAGGGAGAACATGCAAACTCCAAGCAGGTAATGTCGTGGTTGGGATTCGAACCAGTGACCCTTCTTACTGCTAGGCGAGAGTGCTACCCACTACACCACTGTGCCGCCCATGTTTAATGGACTGTAGTGCAAATCTGCAAAATGCAAAAAGCACTAAAAATGCATAGGTGTGAATTAGGCCTTCTAGTCATTTCTTTGGCTGACCCCCATCACTGGTTGTGAGCATGTGGTCAGAAAATCAGACTGATTGTGAACCTGTACCGCCACAGTAGTACCACAGGAACCACAATGGCAGCTGCACCAGGATTTTCATTCTACTAGCTACAAATAAAATTACTGCACTTTTTTTTTTTTTTTTAAAGGCATGCAGGGGGTGTCATCATAAACACATTTAATGTGTACTTTCCATATGTCATGGGTTTTTGGTTTGTGTGAGATTTGCATTCAGGAAAAATTCTATTGTACCACATTACCCAAAAATAGAGGTTAAGGAAATCTGTTTCATATAAGTAACCGCTGACAGCAATCATTTTTTTTTTCCTTTAGCTATCCAAGGGTGCATTTTTCCGACTGATCACATATGTAATGTCATCCTCCTCCCACTGACCACCAACGTAATGAGTCTGCAGTCTCTGACCATCTAGTATAGTGTGTCTGCAGTCTCTGACCATCTTCTGTAGTATGTCTGCAGTCTCTGACCATCTTCTGTAGTATGTCTGCAGTCTCTGACCATCTTCTGTATCATGTCTGCAGTCTCTGACCATCTTCTGTAGTATGTCTGCAGTCTCTGACCATCTTCTGTAGTATGTCTGCAGTCTCTGACCATCTCCTGTATCATGTCTGCAGTCTCTGACCATCTTCTGTATCATGTCTGCAGTCTCTGACCATCTTCTGTATCATGTCTGCAGTCTCTGACCATCTTCTGTAGTATGTCTGCAGTCTCTGACCCATCTCCTGTATCATGTCTGCAGTCTCTGACCATCTTCTGTAGTATGTCTGCAGTCTCTGACCATCTCCTGTATCATGTCTGCAGTCTCTGACCATCTTCTGTATCATGTCTGCAGTCCTCTGACCATCTTCTGTAGTATGTCTGCAGTCTCTGACCCATCTCCTGTATCATGTCTGCAGTCTCTGACCATCTCCTATAGTGTGTCTGCAGTCTCTGACCATCTCCTATAGTATGTCTGCAGTCTCTGACCATCTCCTGTATTATGTCTGCAGTCTCTGACCATCTCCTATAGTGTGTCTGCAGTCTCTGGACCATCTCCTATAGTATGTCTGCAGTCTCTGACCATCTCCTATAGTGTATCTACAGTCTCTGACCATCTCCTATAGTATGTCTGCAGGTCTCTGACCATCTCCTGTAGTATGTCTGCAGTTCTCTGACCATCTCCTGTAGTATGTCTGCAGTCTCTGACCATCTCCTGTAGTATGTCTGCAGTCTCTGACCATTTCCGTAGTTTGTCTGCAGTCTGTGACCATCTCCTATAATATGTGTCTGCAGTCTCTGACCATCTCCTATAATATGTCTGCAGTCTCTGACCATCTCCTATAGTGTGGTCTGCAGTCTCTGACCATCTCCTGTAGTATGTCTGCAGTCTCTGACCATCTCCTGTACCATGTCTGCAGTCTCTGACCATCTCCTGTAGTGTGTCTGCAGTCTCTCACCATCTCCTGTGGTATGTCTCTAAGCTATTTCAATTTGCTGACAAGTGCCAAACGCAGTATGAGGTTATCCGTCAGGAAGATTTTTTGTAAATAGCTGAAAATGACTCTGCAGGTGGGATGTTAGAAAAGCAAAGCACCGTTCTTGAGCTGCAGTCCTTCTACAAGGTTTGTGTTGGATCCCAGCTGTCAGTCTCAGACATATATCATTTTCGGGGAAGATCTCTAAGTACCACTGCTCGACTTCTACATTTGAATACACCTAGTACAGTATGAATTGGTTGAATCTAATACATGACCTTCTGCTGCTGCTACTATAGAACATAACACTGCAATCTGCAGCACAGAGGGCACCTACCTGCCATAGCAAGCACCAGGGAATCCCAGAACCTCACCAGTTGGACCCAGCTGTGACGGCAGCCAGAGCAGGGTGTGGGTTACCTGGAGGCATAGCTGGGTGTCACCTCTGCACACTCCCCAACACACCAAGGGCTGTACAGCAGCAGGAGGAGGAGGAGGAGGAAGGGGTGGCACTGCCAGGCTCAGCTACCTGTGTCAGCCTAGATTAGAGGTATGGTGCCAGCTGAGCGATACAAGGGCTCTGTGAGGACCTGATCTGTGGCTGTATTATGAGAACAACGTCTGGACTGTTGCATTTGATATCCTAATGCCCAACCTGCAAACAGGGGGCTTTGGCACTTTTTGTGGGGCCTCTGCAGACAGTAGTCTATGTTTTATGTTGCCCACTGAAGAAAAAATATTTTGACTCCATTCTTTTTTTTATTTGTATGTTTTTTTTTTCTCTTTTCTTACCATCTCCTGTAGTATGTCTGCAGTCTCTGATCGTCTCCTGTAGTATATCTGCAGTCTCTGACCATCTTTTGTAGCATGTCTGCAGTCTCTGACCGTCTCCTGTATCATGTCTGCAGTCTCTGACCGTCTCCTGTAGCCTGTCTGCAGTCTCTGACCGTCTCCTGTAGCCTGTCTGCAGTCTCTGACCGTCTCCTGTAGCCTGTCTGCAGTCTCTGACCGTCTCCTGTAGCCTGTCTGCAGTCTCTGACCGTCTCCTGTAGCCTGTCTGCAGTCTCTGACCGTCTCCTGTAGCCTGTCTGCAGTCTCTGACCGTCTCCTGTAGCCTGTCTGCAGTCTCTGACCGTCTCCTGTAGCCTGTCTGCAGTCTCTGACCGTCTCCTGTAGCCTGTCTGCAGTCTCTGACCGTCTCCTGTAGCCTGTCTGCAGTCTCTGACCGTCTCCTATAGCCTGTCTGCAGTCTCTGATCATCTCCTGTAACGTGTCTGCAGTCTCTGACAGATTCATGTAGCATTACATACACTAAATATTATGTGTGGACATTTGGTAATATCAGGAGCTGTATTCAAAGCCCCGTAGAACAAGAAAGTTGGCCGGTACTGATTTAAAGTGTAAGCAAACCCTAACATTGAACTACTACTATTTTCCTTCTTTTGCCTTATATAAATATACAGTTGAAGTCGTTTTTCTAGGCTGATAACTTCCTGTGTTCTCTGCCTCAAAAGACAGTTATCGCTTAGACTTGTTCTCTGCAGACTACAGAACACCTCCTTCCTATGTTATGGAGATTGTGAATTCTATCATTTTAAAGAGGAAGTAAAACCTCCTGCAAAAAAAAAAAAAAAACTAAAAACACTCCCTGCAAGATAAAGGCATAATGAGCTAGTATGCATGGCATACTAGCTCATTATGAATTACTTATCCGAGAACGAAGCCCCCGCAGCCGTTCTCGTCTCCCCCTCAGGCCGCCGACATGTCGCCCGGGGCTTGCTTCCGGGTATCACGGCTCCGGCCTTGTGATTGGCCGGAGCCGCGATGACGTCACTCCCGCGCACGTGTGTGGGAGCCGCCGCGAGCGGCACAGTACAACTGAAGCAACGGCACGTACGTGCCATTGCTTCAGTTGGCTCAAGTGCACATGTGCCGCATGACGTCGGCACATGCAAATACAGGGATATCTCCTAAACCGTGCAGGTTTAGGAGATATCCAGTGCAGCTACAGGCAAGCCTAATTATAGGCTTGCCTGTAGTTTAAAGTGGTTGTAAAGGGTTTACAACCACTTTAAAGCAGTATTAAACCCAAATGCAAACACTTATATTGCAGCTTACCAATTCTTAGATGTGACGGCTGCTATCATTTTCTTTTTTAGGCTTTCTTTCTTCTATTTTCATCTGATGATCTGGCCAGTAAGTCTGTTGTTTTTTTTTTTTTTTTTCAAAAGAACAAGCTATCTGCCAGATTTATCAGTGTACACAGTTGAGACAAACCATTTACCACTGGCTGGGGTGCTTACAATGATCAGCTTTTATATATTAATGTAAACCTTTATCCAAAAAAGACAAAAAAACTGTTTGCTGGAATTGCAATTTGTTAATGTATTTAAGTCTGCTAATTCATTTAACACCCCCCCCAGACTGGACGAAGAAGCACAGGGGGCACCTTTAGACAGCAGCATTGTCAGAGTGGGGGCGCTTTAATACAGGAGATGCTCTACTGGCCAGATCACCAGGTGAAAACACAGGGAAGAAGGCCTAAAAAAAGAAAACAAATGCAACCACCACATCTAATGATTGGCAAGGTTCAAAATATTACGTTCTGGGTTTATTACCGCTCTTGCCTACCGCAATTGTATGTATGTATGTATATGTGTATATATATATATATATGTGTGTGTGTATGTATATATATATACACGTTGTGGTATCCAGCTGGTTTACTGGAATTAAGGCTGAAGATTTCCCCCATAACCCCGGTATTGTTTTTTTTACAGCAGGCAACTGGCTTTCTCATGAGCCGCTGGAAGGCTTTCCCCCTCCCGCCACTCGCCGGTTTCCTCGGGAAACGATCCGACACTGCCGCCAGCTGGCCACATAGGCGATCAAAGAGTAGATACCACCAAAAGAAAGCTCTATTTGTGGGGGGAAAAAAAAAAAAAAAAAGGACGCCAATTTTGTTTGGGTGCAACGTCGCACGACCGCGCAATTTTCAGTTAAAGCGACGCAGTGCCGAATCGCAAAAAGTGCTCAGGTCAGGTAGAGGGTAAAATCTTCCGGGGGGGCTGAAGAACCCTTCCAATCACTTGAAGTCACAATGCTGCCCCTCCACAGATACAGTACAGTGAGTACTGGTAAGATCACCATGTGGGGGAAAAAAAAAGCGCGAAAAAAGAAAACTAATGCTGGCCATACACGGTTCGAATTTTCGAAAGAATTTTCTTTCGAAAATCGTATCTAAGAATTTTCGTACGAATTTCGCACCATTAGTGGGGGCTGCAGCAACGGCCGATTTTTCGTGCGGCCGTCAAATTTGAGGAATCGGACATGTTGGAAATTTTTTTGAAAAACGAACGATTTTCTAATCAATGTCGGGAGAATCGTGCGAGAAATGTAATAAGAAAAGAAAACTTACGGAGAGAAAAAAGAAGATTCCCGGCCACGAAAATTCTTTTCTGTAGCAACATGACGTGAAATTGAAGGCTTGGTCGGCCGAATTTTGAAAATCAATGGTGGCGCCATCGGATCACAAAAAAACAAACTTTTTGATTTTGAAAAAATTTGTTTGAAATTCTACCGTGTATGGCCTGCTTAATACAGCCACCACATCTAAGGACCAGTAAGCTGCAATATATTACATTTTGATCTTGGGTTTAGATACATTGTATTGTAAAAGATTAGACTTACCTCCTAGTCTGTCTCCTGGCGTCTCACGTTGGGTCTTGAGAAGCGATTGTTTATACGGAAAGACGTGTCATGTGACCGCCAGCCAGGACTGCGTTTCTTAGACAGATGGAGAGTGAGGCTTGGCCACCCGACTTATCGTAATGCGGTGATTCGGCGCTGGTTTATTTATATAATTTTTCTGTTTTTCTAGTTTATTGGTCATAGAACAGGTGTGTGTTACTGTGTCATTGTTGCCAGATATGAAGGAGGAAGTATTTTGGCCGATGAGCGTACAAAGCAGACAAAAGTGAGCGGGACAATGGACCCCCCCAGGGGACGGCCCTTTGTCCCCTCCATCATAAATAACCCCTCTCGGGTATCACACGTGAACCTGGGAGAGCCCGTCTCCTCTTACAGAAATATTCCGCAATATCCTCATTTCTTGTCCAGAAATTATAATCGCATTTAGCAGGAACAAAACGCGACTTCTTTATCTCAAAGATCTCAGGTATACTTTGTCTCTTTCTTTTGTCAGCGTTTTACAAGCGGCACCCTCCCCGACGCGGTTTTCAATGACTGTAATAATGTAGACAAATGATAACTGTAATAATGATTTTTTTTTTTTTTAAATGTCACATGACCTGCTAAGACCATATTACGTCTTAGGTCTCACACACACGGCTGTTCCCACACCCAGGGTGCAACGGCTAAGCGCACTTTGTATGTGTAAACGCCAATGCCAGAAGCGTCGGGTGGTCACAGGAGTGTGGCCATGTATTGCCGTTCTGAATACGGGACACCCGTGGCTCCTACAGGCATGGTTAAAGTGGCTGCAAACCTCAAACATGTAATATGAACAAAGCACATCCCTCTATAGTGTGTACTTGTCTCAGTCCAGAGCATTAAATGTCATTTCTTTCTGCTGCCTCCTTC